>NC_053023.1:304912144-305063987 GCF_003073215.2 Triticum urartu
AAGGCTTCGGCGTCCGGACAGTCGACTATTTGGTTCTTTTTAGTAAGAAACTTGTTCCAAAGCTTTCGGGCTGACTCTCTGGGCTGTTGAGTTATATGACCCAAATCATCCGCATCCGGAGGTCGGATATAAGTCCCTTGAAAATTTTCCTGAAAAGCGTCTTCGAGTTCTTCCCAACTTCCAATGGAGCTTTTGATGAGGCTTTTAAGCCAATGCTGAGCTGGCCCTTTGAGGTTGAGGGGTAAGTACTTGATGGCAAGGAGATCATCTCCTCGAGCCATATGGATATGGAGGATATAATCCTCAATCCAGACCCCAGGGTCTGTTGTTCCGTCGTATGCCTCTATGTTTACGGGTTTGAATCCCTCTGGAAATTCGTGGTCCAGCACATCGTCGCTGAAACATAGGGGGTTTGCGGCACCCCTGTATCTGGGTGTACCGTGATGTTCGGATGTTTGTTGTGTTGCATCGTATGCTGGAGCGCGCTTGCGTGGTCCATAGATGGATCTGGTTGTGCCGTCCTTTTGATGCGAGCCCTCGCGTGGATCGCGTATTGGCTTATGTAGGGCGTTGTTTGCCGCTCTATGTTGGCCGTGAGGTCGACTATCCGGCCAGATGGCCATTTTAATTTTTGGTTGCGGGGGATCTAAGGCCTCCTCATCGAATTCAGGTAGCTCTTGGTGTGGCGATTACCGCCGTACATCGCTGCTGTGTTGAGTACTTTACTCCATCTGATTCTGAGTGTGTCTTGCGCGGCCTTGAGCCTTTGCTTCTCCTTTTTTAGACTCCTCGCAGTGGTAACAAGCCTTTGATGGGCATTCTATTGCTCCAGGTGTCTGTCCGGTGTGATGTCGTCTGGACTATTATCTTTGATAGAGTCGGGTTGTTCGGTTTGATTCTCCCTGTTGCCGTGGTCCGGCGATGGTTCACCCTGCTCTAACGCTGGGTCTATATGATTGTCGTTTCTGCCGAGGTGTGATTTGGAGCGGCGCTTACGCCACCACTTTGACTGCTTCTCGAGGGGACAACCCTTCGTCGCGTCCTTCCGTTCCACGTCGTCGTTTTCTTTTGGTGTGTCCACCATGTATACGGCATGTGATGAAGTGGGCGCCTAATGCCCTGTGGGCAGTGGTTCCTGTTCGTCTCCTGCATCGTCGTCCGTACCGTCGATGTCTTCGGAGTCGAAGTCGAGCATGTCGGTTAAGTCATCGACAGTGGCTACTAAGTGGGTGGTAGGTGGGCGGCGAAGTTCTTCGTCATCCGCATCCCGATCCTGCCGGACATAGTTCTGCCAGGATCCTCCTGACAAGGAGAGAGACCTTAATGAGTTTAGTATGTCGCCGAGGGGCGAGTGCTGAAAAATATCGGCGGAGGTAAACTCCATGATCGGCACCCAATCGGATTCGATAGGAACGGGCGTAGGCGGTTCGGAGTCCGTGGCCGGAGAAGGATCCGGCAGTTTAGCAACACGGCTCTCGTGAAGGGTAAGGTCGATCCTCGGCTCGATCGCTGCTGAGAGTGCGGCCTCCATGGCGGGGTCTATCCCTCCATCCTCGGATGGCGCGATAGGCTCTGAATTGAGGGTCGGAGCAGTTGTCGGTGTGATCTCCTGAACATTGTCCGATGGCAGAGCTAAATCATGCTCATCAAGAACGTGCGGCGCACTCGGCAGGGGCTCGAATCCGTCGATGGTCAAGTCTCCATGGACATCGGCCGTGTAGTTTAAGTTTCCAAATCTGACCTTATGGCCAGGGGCATAATTTTTGATCTGCTCCAGATGGTCAAGCGAGTTGGCCCGCAGTGCGAAGCCGCTGAATACAAAGATTTGTCCGGGTAGAAAAGTCTCACCCTGGACTGCATTGCTACCGATGATCAAATGAACCATCAAGCCTAACGGTGACGACATAGAGGAACTCTCAATGAAAGCACCAATGTCGGTGTCAAAACCGGTGGATCTTGGGTAGGGGGTCCCGAACTGTGCGTCTAAGGCGGATTGTAACAGGAGGCAGGGGACACGATGTTTTACCCAGGTTCGGGCCCTCTTGATGAAGGTAAAACCCTACGTCCTACTTGATTTATTCTTGATGATATTAGTATGACAAGAGTAGATCTACCACGAGATCAGAGAGGCTAAACCCTAGAAGCTAGCCTATGGTATGATTGTATGTCCTCCTATGGACTAAAACCCTCCGGTTTATATAGACACTAGAGGGGGCTAGGGTTACACAAGGTCAGTTACAAAGGAGGAGATATCCATATCCGTACTGCCTAGCTTGCCTTCAATGCCATGTAGAATCCTATCCAGACACGGGACGAAGTCTTCAATCTTGTATCTTCATAGTCCAACAGTCCGGCCAAAGGAGATTGTCCGGCTGTCCGGAGACCCCCTAATCCAAGACTCCCTCAGCTGTAATGCTAACAAAAAGAATATGGGCTCCAAAAAAAACCTTAAGAATGAGCAAATGGGCTATAAATTATTAGAAATAATGGCAGATGGGTTGTATGATGTTTTCCACAGATTTGAGGCTTTCCTAAAAAAAAGGTTGACGCACAAGCAGTGACTGTTGGATGTCCATCCAACGGCCGTCATGCTTTTTCAATCTTTGCTCTTCCTGCTCCAGCCACTCAAACAAGCGCCGGCGGGACTGCCTGCTCCCTCCTCCCCACGGTCGGCTGTGCTACCGCGCAGGCCTCACCGCCCCACTGTACACCCATCACTGACCTAGCGATCCATCTACTCACCCACACCTGCTGTTATTCTCCGGCGATGGGAGACGAACAAGTAAACCCTCATACAGTCATACTCCCCTCCGCGTGGGAAACAACTGCGGAGTCTTCCCTGCCTTCGTGTCTTTCCCTTCCTAGGTCTCGTCGTCGTCCACCGCCTTGGTGCTCTCGGCGCAGCCTGGTCAACGACCGACATGCATCTGAAGTGGACTGTATGTGGAGAGGCTAACAGCTGGGTCCACAGCCGCACGCAAGGAAATGCCTCCTTATTACGTGCAAAATAATGATTCCTCCACCTGACATCTAGGACCCACCGAAAGGGCCTCTATATTTCATGAAAAAACATTACCGCCGCTGACAGCTTGGACCCACCAGCTATACCTTCACATGCAAGGAAGTGCCTCCTTATTATGCACAAAAAAATGAATACTCCCCTGCTAGCTGGGACCCAGTATAGTGGCAGGCTGACTTGTGGGCCTACTAAGTTGACGGGGACGGAGGGCTTTGTCAACTTAGTCAATATGCATGTTCTAGCTCCACTGACTGTACGATGTCCATCCAACAGCCGTAGTGCTTCTTCAACCTCTGGTCTTCTTGCTCCAGCCGCCCAAACCAGCGCTGGTCGTGCCTCGTGCTCCTACCTCCCGTGGCCGGTTGCGATGCAGTGGAGGCCTTACCGCCCCTACTACTCCCACTGCTGGCCAGGCCATCCCTCTACTCACCCACACCCCGTGTTATTCTGCGACGACGGCAGTCTCACACCGCAGCGAACCAGTGAACCCTCATACTCCTCTACATGTGGGCATCCCTTGTCGCGTCTTCCCTGGCTCCACGTCATCCCCTTCCTAGGCCTCGCCGTCGTCCACAGCCCAGCTGCTCTCGGCGCGGTGTTCTCAACGTGGTCAAGGAACAGCTTCCATCAGACGTGGACTATACATGGAGAGGCTGATAGCTGGGTCCACGGCCGCAGCAAGGAAGCGCCTCCTTATTACGCGCAAAATAATTATTCCTCCACCTGACAGAGGGGAACCACCGGACGGTCCACCGTATTTCGCGAAAAAAGGTTTCCCCCTGACTGCTGGGACCCACCAGCTACATCTTCGCACACAAGGAAGTGCGTCCGGGCAAACAAAAAATGATTCGCCCCCCTGACTGTTGGGACCCACCAGTTACATCTTCGCACGCAAGGAAGTGCGTGACAGTCGGGACCCACCCGGTCGAAGCATACGTAGCGTTGTCATTCTAGTCGCAAACGTGTACGTACATACTGGTCGATGTAGAGGCGCACGTGTGTCGTAGTAGAGGCACGCACGTAGCATGTACATGTACGTACAATGGCCAGTGTGCAAGAAAGAAAATACGGCCACGTACATACATACGGGCAGGGTCTCGAACGCCTACTCGCGCATACGTACGGCCAGGGCTCGTGTACATGGCTGGGTCGGAACGGAGAAACAGTGTCGTCGTCGTGTTCATGGGGAGCCAACCGGAAGGGTCGGAACGGCATGCGTCGTCGTGTTCATCGGGAGGGCTTAGACCGAACAGCCGATGGAAACGAGGCCTGGTGTACCGCAGAACAGAGGAAATGGCCTTGTGTTCGACCGGCCACGTTCGAAACGGGATCCTGTTCATCGGGAGGGGTCTGACGTACAACAAAACGAAGGAAACGTTCCTCCTACGGTCGAAACGGGGGTCCTGTTGATCGGGAGGGGTGTGGCGTACTGCAAAACGGAGGAAACGGACTTGTGTTGGAGTGCTATGGTAGAAACGGGGGCCCTGTTCATCGGGAGGGGTGTGGCGTACGGCAAAACGGGACTCCACGGGATACTGTCCATCTCCACCGTTGACCCCCTCCAGCCTCCACGGGCTACTATTCATCCACCTCGACATCCTCCAGCCTCCACATGTGACTGTTCATCCACGGGATACTCTTCATCCAGCCTCCACCGCGTGCTACTCCACCGGATACTGTTCAACCAGCCCTCTCCACGGGCTCCTGTTCGACCACCCCTCCATGGGCTACTATTCATCCAGCCCTCCACCGTCTACTGTTCATCCTGCCCTCCATGGGGTCCTGTTCATCCTGCCCTCCATGGGGTCCTATTCATCCAGCCCCAACCAGCTCGATCGATCAGGGTCCTGTTCATCCGGAGGCAACACCACAGGGTCCTGTTCATCCACCCCCACCGGGAACTACTCATCCAAACCTCCCCGCAACGCTCACTGTTTATCCAGAGGCACCATCGATCGGCTTCAGTTAGCAGCAGTAGCGAAGGAATCGCTCGATCAGGCTAAGTTAACAGCCATCGACGATCGCTCGGGTTCAGTAATGCGTAGCCTGTAGTGCAAGCGCTCGGGTTCAGTTAGAGCCCAACGCCTCGCTCGGGTTCAGTTAGAGCCCAACGCCTTGCACCCATGCGTGTGCGTGTACGAGAGAAACGCGCATCGCTCGGCCCCGACCACCCACCATAACTGGGAACACCCCGATATTTTCCTCGCCCTTGCTTCTACCATAGTTTTTTCCGTAATGGACAGCCCAAAGAATTTCATGTAGCTGCGTCTCCGGCCCGCCCAGGACGAAAAGCCCATTTTCTTTCATGATTTTTTTCATAGAAGTAGGACCCCACCACATCTATGATGATACCGGGTTTTGTCACAATTATTGTCTTAGAAGTGTCATAAGTTTGACAGAAAAAAATTTCGTTTGGCCAAAATGTCACGGATGTGTCTTTTTTTGTAGTGATTATAGGCGGTTCCCAAACAGAATGGTAAAGTTTATACTCTCCCTCCACGAACAAGCATCAGTCCATGGCTTGCTCGAAACAACGAGTGCCTCCAACTAACAAGAGTCCCCGGGGGAGTTTTGTTTGTACTTATTTTGATTTGATTTGCATAAAGCATGGGACTGGGCATCCCGGTGACCAGCCACTTTCTCGTGAGTGAGGAGCAGAGTCCACTCCTCTTGAGAATAACCCGCCTAGCATGGAAGATACAGATAGCCCTAGTTGATACATGAGCTATTTGAGCATACAAAATAGAATGTTTATTTGCAGGTTTAGAGTTTGGCACATACAAATTTACATGGAACGATAGGTAGATACCGTATATAGGTAGGTATGGTGGACTCATATGGAATAACTTTGGGGTTTATGGAATTGGATGCACAAGCAGTATTCCCGCTTAGTACAGGTGAAGGCTAGCAAAAGATTGGGAAGCGACCAGCTAAAGAGCGACAAGAGTCATGAACATGCATTAAAATTAATCAACTCCGAATGCAAGCATGAATAGGATATAATGCACCATGAACATAAATATCGTAAAGGCTATGTTGATTTTGTTTTAACTAAATGCGTGAACATGTGCCAAGTCAAGCCACTCGAATCGTTCAAAAGAGGATACCACCCTATCATACCACATCACAACCATTTTAATAGCATGTTGGCACGCAAGGTAAACCATTATAAGCTCCTAGATAATTAAGCATGGCATAAGAAACTATAATCTCCAATTGTCATTGCAAACATGTTTATTAATAATAGGCTGAATTAGGAATGATGAACTAATCATATTTACAAAACACAAGAGAGGTTGAGTTCATACCAGCTTTTCTCATCTCAATAATTTCATCATATAATCATCATTATTGCCTTTCACTCGCACGACCGAATAGTGTGGATAATAATAATAGTGCATGTGCATTGGACTAAGCTGGAATCTGCAAACATTCAATTCAAGAGAGAAGACAAGGCAATATGGGCTCTTTGTTAGATCAACAATAATGCATATAAGAGCCACTTAACATTTTCATTACGGTCTTCTCCTCTCGACCCCCAAAGAACAAGGAAAGAAATAAAACTATTTACATGGGAAAGGTCCCAACAATCAAAAGAAGAATGAGAAATCTTTTTGGGTTTTCTTTTAATTACTACTACTACATGCATGGAAAGTAAACTACCTAAAAGCTACAACTATTTTTTTTGGTTTTTCTTAGGTTTATCAAACACACAAGAAGAAAGCATAAAAAGGAAAATATACTAGCATGGATATTACAATGAAAGAGTATGAGCACCAACAACTAGCATGGCTGTGTGAACATAAATGTAATGTCGGTGAGAAATACGTACTCCCCCAAGCTTAGGCTTTTGGCCTAAGTTGGTATATGGCCACGGCTGGCCTGGTGGATATCCAAAGTTATAGCTGGGGTCGTACTGAGATGCAGCGGCAATTGCTTGATGAGCTGCAGCTTGGAGGCGAGCTGTCTCCGCCCTGGTTATAACATATCTCCCTTTTGCCTGAAAGTCAAAGAAAGTAGGAGCAGGGAGAGCGACGTGATAGGTGCATCGTCTATCAAAGATTAGTCGGTATTGGAGGAACTGATCGTTCCTCTCAACAAACTGATGACGAACCATAGCATCATAATCTAGATAAGAAGGAGGCGACTCAATATCATGTCCATGTATGGGTATCTCAAGAAAGTTAGCTATACGGGTTGCATAAATTCCACCAAAGAAATCTCCATGAATACGATTATTATGAAACGTACGTGCAACGATAGCCCCCAAGTTGTATTGTTTATCTCCTAAAATAGCGCTTCTGATAACGCTAAGATCAGGCGCACACATGTGACATGCTTCATTTTTACCATTAATGCATCTACCTATGAAGAGAGCAAAATAATGTATAGCAGGAAAATGAATGCTCCCTATGGTAGCTTGCGTCACATCCCTAGATTCCCCCACCGTTATACTAGCAAGAAAATCTTTAAATTCAGACTTGCGAGGTTCACTAACATCAACCCACTATGGGAGTTTACAAGTAGTGTTAAAATCTTCTAAGTCCATGGTATAATATTTATCATAAAGATCAAATAGGACAGTTTGAGAATTGCGTGATGATGAAAATTTAAACCTTCTCACAAATGAATCAGTTAAATAGAGGTATCAACGTCACTTATCTGCCTTGAAGCTCTCTAGATCAGAATTACGCACATATGCATCAAATTCCTCTCTAATTCCTGCTCGGATCATGAAATCCTCTGACGGCCATTCACTGGCCGGACTTGAGCGTCTCTCGGTGGTTCCTCGTCCGCATCGCGTATTGCGGGCCTGGGACCTTGCTTCCTTGAAGAACCACCTTGGTACATTTTCCTAAGCATATTTCTTCCTCTAAAAAATTTCTGAAATTTTTAGTAACTTCAAAATAAAAGTGAACCAAACTCAAAAATATTGATAGCAACTACTCCTACAAGTGCCTAGAGGCAATATCATGCATCAAAACTACTATTGACCACATAAATTTGACATGCAAGCTCAAGAACAGGGTCACCTAAGCCGCAAAAATTTGCAATGAATAAAGCACTAGAACAAAAACTAATTGGACCATTGGAGGAGTCGCATACCAAAGAACAATCCCGCAAAGCAGTTTTGTGAATGGAGCTTTGAGCTAGGAGATTGAAAATGGCAGCAAGATGAGCTTGAACTCAGGTTTGAGCTAGTTTGTGATTTTTGTGGGAGGAAGAGGGAGTGTGTGGTAGCTGGAATAAGTGGAGGGGAGCCACCATGGGCCCACGAGGTAGGGGGCGCGCCCTGGACCTTCGTGGCCAGGTGCTTGCTCCCCTGTTGTGTTCTCAGTGCCAGATATTCTCAAATATTCTAGAAAAAATCATATTTAAATTTCAGGGCATTTGGAGAACTTTTATTTTCAGGGTATTTTTTATTGCATGGATAATTCAGAAAGCAGACAGAAATTGCTATTTTTGCTTTATTTAATATAAATAACAGAAAGTAAAAAGAGCGTATAGAAGGTTGTGCCTTCTAAATTCATCCATCTCATGCTCATCAAAAGGAATACACTAACAAGGTTGATCAGGTCTTGTTAACAAACTCATTCTGAATAACATGGAACCGGAGAAATTTCAAATAACACTAGGTTACCTCAACAGGGACATGCATGTCTGCAACAATAAGAATCATATTTCTTCTTGACAGTAGGAAGAGGAAATTCAAAACCTCCAATAGTTATTGTTGAAATTTTTCCAGTAGAATTAATACTGTGGACTTGAGGTTGTTTCCTCAGGAAGTGTACCGTATGGTCATTACCATTAACATGAAAAGTGAAATTGCCTTTGGTGCAATCAATAACAGCCCCTGCAGTATTCAAAAAGGGTCTTCCAAGAATAATACACATAGTATCGTCCTCGGGAATATCGAGAATAACAAAGTCTATTAAAATAGTAACGTTTGCAACCACAACAGGTACATCCTCACAAATACCGACAGGTATAGCAGTTGATTTATCAGCCAATTGCAAAGATATTTCAGTAGGTGTCAACTTATTCAAATCAAGTCTACGATATAAAGAGAGAGGCATAACACTAACATCGGCACCAAGATCACATAAAGCAGTTTTAACATAGTTTCTTTTAATCGAGCATGGTATAGTTGGTCCTTCGGGATCTCCTAGTTTCTTAGGTATTCCACCCTTAAAAGTATAACTAGCAAGCATGGTGGAAATTTCAGCTTCCGGTATCTTTCTTTTATTAGTAACAATATCTTTCATGTACTTAGCATAAGGATTCATTTTAAGCATATCAGTCAAATGCATACGCAAGAAGATAGGTCTAATCATTTCAACAAAGCGCTCAAAATCCTCATCATCCTTTTTATTGGATGGTTTAGGAGGGAAAGGCATGGGTTTCTGAACTCATGATTCTCTTTCTTTACCGTGTTTCCTAGCAACAGTCTCTCTTATCATAACGTTGATTCTTTGATTGTGGGTTATCAAGATCAACAGCAGGTTCAATCTCTACTTCATTGTCATTACTAGGTTGAGCATCAACATGAACATCATTATTAACATTATCACTAGGTTCATGCTCATTACCAGATTGTGTTTCAGCATCATAAAATAGAGATATCATTGGGATTCTTAGGTGTGTCAATAACAGGTTCACTAGAAGCATGCAAAGTCCTATCATTTTTCTTTTTCTTCCTCTTAGAAGGAATAGGTGCATCTATATTATTTCTCTGAGAATCTTGCTGAATTCTCATAGGATGGCCCTTAGGATACAAAGGTTCCTGAGTCATTTTACCACCTCTAGTCATAACTCTAACAACATTATCATTTTTCTTACTATCTAATTCATTGAGCAAATCATTCTAATCTTTAAGTAGTTGTTCTACTTGAGTGGTAACCATAGAAGCATGTTTACTAATAAGTTTTAGTTCACCTTTAACATTAGCCATAAAATCACTCAAGTGTTCAATCATATAAGCATTATGTTTCAATTGTCTACCAACATAAGCATTAAAATCTTCTTGCTTAACCATAAAGTTATCAAACTCATCTAAGCATTGGCTAGCAAACTTAGTAGGAGGGATTTTAGCTTTATCATATCTATAGAGAGAATTTACCTTTACTACCCGTGTCGGGTTATCAAGACCATGTATTTCTTCAAAGGTGGTAAATTAAGACCATGTATTTCTTCAATAGGAGGTAAATTCTTAACATCTTCAGCTTTAATACATTTTTCTTTCATAGATTTCTATGCCTCTTGCATATCTTCAGGACTAAGAAATAGAATACCCCTTTTCTTCAGAGTAGGCTCAGGAGTTGGTTCAGAAATTGGATCAGGGATTGGATCAGGAAGTGTCAAATTATTTTCATTAGTTAACATATTATTCAATAGAATTTCAGCTTCATCAACAGTCCTTTCCCTAAAAACACAACTAGCATAACTATCCAGGTGGTCTTTGGAAGCATCGGTTAGTCCATTATAAAAGATATCAAGTATCTCATTTTTCTTGAGAGGATGATCATGCAAAGAATTAAGTAATTGGAGAAGCCTCCCCCAAGCTTGTGGGATAATCTCTTCTTCAATTTTCCCAAAATTATATATTTCCCTTAAAGCAACTTGTTTCTTATGAGCGGGGAAATATTTAGCAGAGAAGTAATAAATCATATCCTGGGGACTAAGCACAAAACCAGGATCAAGAGAATTAAACCATATCTTAGCATCACCCTTTAATGAGAATGGAAATAATTTAAGGATATAATAGTAGAGAGTTTTCTCATCATTAGTGAATAGGGTGGCTATATCATTTAATTTAGTAAGATGTGCCACAACAGTGTTAGATTCATAGCCATAGAAAGGATCAGATTCTACTAAAGTAATTATCTCAGGATCAACAGAGAAATCATAATCCTTATTAGTAACAAAGATAGGTGAAGTAGCATAAGCAGGATCATATTTCATTCTAGCATTCAAAGTTTTTTGTTTCAGCTTAGCTAATAATTTCTTAAGATCACTACTATCATTGCAAGCAAGAAAGTCTCTAGCAGTTTCTTCATCCATAACATAACCCTCAGGAACAACAGGCAATTCATATCTAGGGGGAGAATCTTCATCATCACTTTCATCAATATTATCAGTTTCATAATTTCATTCTCTCTAGCCCTAGCAAGTTGTTCATCAAGAAATTCACCAAGTGGCACAGTAGTATCAAGCATAGAAATAGTTTCATCATAAGAATCATGCATAGCACAAGTAGCATCATCAATAACATGCGACATATTAGAATTAATACCAGAAGCAGGTCTACGTGTCACAAGTTTACTCAAAACGGAAGGTGAATCAAGTACAGAGCTAGATGGAAGTTCCATACCTCCCCACATAGTTGAGGGATAAATCTTGGTTCTTGGATCTTTCATGTTCTTCATAATGATAAGCAAATATAAATCCCAAGTGAGTCAAAGAATAGAGCTATGCTCCCCAGCAACGGCGCCAGAAAATAGTCTTGATAACCCACAAGTATAGGGGATCGCAACAGTTTTTGAGGCTAGAGTATTCAACCTAAATTTATTGATTCGACACAACGGGAGCCAAAGAATATTCTCAAGTATTAGCAGCTGAGTTTTCAATTCAACCACACCTGGAAACTTAATATCTGTAGCAAGGTATTTAGTAGCAAAGTAATATGATAGTAGTGGTAACGGTGGTAAAAGGTAACGGTAGAAAAAGTAATATTTTTGGTGTTTTATAGTGATGATAACAATAGCAACGGAAAAGTAAATAAGCGAATAACAATATATGGAAAGCTTGTAGGCAATGGATCGGTGATAGAGAATTATGCCGGATGTTATCGATCATGTAACAGTCATAACCTAGGGTGACACAGAACTAGCTCCAGTTCATCGATGTAATGTAGGCATGTATTCCGAATATAGTCATACGTGCTTATGGAAAAGAACTTGCATGACATCTTTTGTCCTATCCTCCTGTGGCAGTGGGGTCCTATTGGAAACTAAGGAATATTAAGGCCTCCTTTTAATAGAGTACCGGACCAAAGCATTAACACATAGTGAATACATGAACTCCTCAAACTACGGTCATCTCTGGGAATGGTCTCGACTATTGTGACTTCGGGGTTGCCGGATCATAACACATAGTAGGTGACTGTAGACTTGCAAGATAGGATCAAGAACTCTAATATATTGATGAAAACATAATAGGTTCAGATCTGAAATCATGGCATGCGGGCCCTAGTGACAAGCATTAAGCCTAGCAAAGTCATAGCAACATCAATCTCAAAACATAGTGGATACTAGGGATCAAACCCTAACAAAACTAACTCGATTATGATAAATCTCATCCAATCCATCACCGTCCAGCAAGCCTACGATGGAATTAGTCATGCATGGCTGTGAGCATCATGAAATTGGTGATGGAGGAAGGTTGATGATGACGATGGCGACGGATTACCCTCTCCGGAGCCCTGAACGGACTCCAAATCAGCCCTCCCCAGAGAGTTTAGGGCTTGGCGTCGGCTCCGTATCGTAAAACGCGATGAATCCTCCTCCCTGGTTATTTTCTCCCTGAAAGTGAATATATGGAGTCAAGGTTGAGGTCGATGGAGCGTCAGGGGGGCCAGGAGGCAGGGGGCGCCCAGGGGGTAGGGCGCGCCCCCCACCCTCGTGGACAGGTGGAGGCCCCCCTGACATGGATCTTCCTTCCAGTATTTTTTATATATTCCAAAATAATTCTCCGTTGATTTTCAGGTCATTCTGAGAACTTTTATTTCTGCACAAAAATAACACCATGGCAATTCTGCTGAAAACAATGTCAGTCCGGGTTAGTTCCATTCAAATCATGCAAGTTAGAGTCCAAAACAAGGGCCAAACTGTTTGGAAAAGTAGATACGGCGGAGACGTATCAGATCTCCTTGCGGATGTAACCCGAATAGGCGATAAACCTGGACCAGAGACTTGTGTGGTTAGTCAGGTCGTGGCCGACTCCCTCGCCAGGCTTCCGCTTGAAGGTTGTTGAGATACACGACGTGTACATGGTGGTAAGTGGCGAGAGTGTGTGTGAAGAAGTACACCCCTGCAGGGTTATAAATGATCTATTCGATTAGTCGTGTCTGTGCTAAAGGACTTTTGGGTTGCCTGTACAGTTCATAGACAAGTGAAAGTGGATACTCTAAAATGTGCAAGATAAGCATGAGTGCTATGGATGGCCTTCTCGTGGCGATACGGGAGCGGATCAATAATGGTGTATTGATTGGTGAATATGTGGACTCATGTGCACCTCCTCAAAAGAGTTACTTGCAGTAGTAGTTCAGGTTAGCCACTGAGTCAAAGCTGGCTTGCTGCAGTTAAACCCCCACCATCCCCTTGTTGATAATGATGCATATGCAGATAGTTCTGATGTAAGTCTTGCTGGGTACATTTGTACTCACGTTTGCTTAACTTATGTTTTGCAGAGACACTTCAGTCTCGCTAGTAGTTCCGCGTGGACTTCGTCGTTTAGCTTGTTACCTCAGCAACAATCTTGTGCCCTCGGCAGGATCTTGTAGTTAGGTGGGCTCCTCAACCTTTTTCATTTGTAGCTGTTTGTACTCAGACAAGATAAGCTTACGCACGTGCTTTGACTTGTATGCTCTGAATGTTGGGTCATGAGACCCATGTTTGTAATTTCTCGCTCCTCGGAGCCTATTAAATAAATACTTTGAGTCATAGAGTTATGTTGTGATGCCATGTTGTATTTGCACATATTGAGCATATTGTGTGTATGATTTGAAATGCTTGGTATGTGTGGGATCCGACAACCTAGTTGTTTATCCCTGGTAGCCTCTCTTACCGAGAAATGTCTCCTAGTGCTTCCAGTGAGCCATGGTAACTTGCCACTGCTCCGGAACACTTAGGCTGGCCGGCATCGTTCCTGTGTCTGTCCCTTCAGGGAAATGTCATGCGGTGTCTTCGGAGTCCTGTTAGCCTGCTACAGCACGGATTCTCCGGAGTCCTATTAGCCCAGCTGCTACAGCCCGGATTCACTCGCTGATGACCAACACATTCGTTGTTGGGTCATGTATGCTTGTCCTTGTAAGTTAGTGCCACTTTGGGTTTACGACTAGTCATGTCGGCACGGGTTCTTTGTCATATGGACACTAGCAACACTATCATATACGTGAGCCAAAAGGCTCAAATGGTCCCGGGCCAGGTACGGTGGCACCCGTGGTAATACCATGTGTGAGGCCGCAAAGTGATCTGATGTGTTACATGCTAGATCGGTGTGACTTAGGATCAGGGTCCTGACACCCAGTTTCAAATAGCCAAAGACCATTCCTCTCAAGGAATCTCTCTCAACAAGGCGAAAGCGGCATAGACGTGTGGCAGGAGGTCCAAAGGATTTTGTAGACCAAAACTTTGTTCAAGAACCTGTACTGAGCTTTCCCCTTCTTCTTAGACCCCTCGCATATAAAATGGCCTTAGTGATTATGGTTCCCAATGTAAGATCACGTTTTGACGTATCAATCAGATTCCAGTGAAAACAATTTTTGTTCGGTACCGCCTTTATTCATAGACTGTATACCGTCTCCTCAGTTGTCTCACTCACCTCGGCACAAATTGCCAGGGGCTCTATATGGCCACACATGTGTTGCCAAACAAAAGCCCGAATAGCTTTATAGCACAATTCGGTGTCCGGAGCTTGGAATTATATGCATTGGCTCCTATGTTTGCCACCTACGTTCTGTTTGTTCGGCTAGGGTAGTAAAGGGAGAACTACTACGATCGTGTTACTGGTTCGTCCGGTCAAGCACCTCAGTAGAGAAAGCCGAAAACTGACTGTCATGATGCGGCGAGAGCGGGTCAGCCACTCGGTGACTTAATAAAATCTTTAGCGATTGTTTTCGTATCACACGAAGAACCGCTTTTCCGGTAACATACGTAACGCATCCACATCCGGATAGCCGCGTACACACCAGGGGCTATTTTCTAGCCCCATCATAAAACTCCTATGGCTAAGTGAGAGTGGTAAAGCCACATTGAAAGTGCAAGTGATCGACTAGAGGGGGGGTGAATAGGCGATTTTTATGTAAGTCTTCAAAACATGGAAGTTTCAAAGACAAACGATTGAAATGAACCTATTAACATGCATCGGAAGGTAGACTACACTAGGCAAGCCATAGTCAAGTACACAATGAAGTGAAAGCACGAAGACTAATAACAACTAGGCAGTATGGATCAGGATGGAAGATAGTATGAAGCCAATCAGAACAAATAGTTATAGAGTGAAGACAAACAGATAATGCAAGCAGGCAATGACCTCATAAGGACCAACTGTAAATAAAGAGAGGGAAAGGATAGAACCAGTTGCTTGGTGAAGCCAAGGGATTTGTTGGACCAGTTCCAGTTGCTGTGACAACTGTACGTCTGGTTAGGGAGGCTCAGATTTAACTCAGAAGACCGTGTCTTCACCTTATTCCCCTTGAGCTAAGGACACACAGTCCTCGCCCAATCACTTAGGTAACTCTTCAAGATAGACTTCCAAACCTTCACAGACTTCGTTCACCGGCGATCCACAATGACTCATGGACGCTCAGAACGCGATGCCTAACTGGCTGGAGGATTCACAGTCCTCAAGTGTAACAAGTCTTCAAATCACACAGACAGGAAGACTTCAGTGATGCCTAACACTCTTTGGCTCTGGGTGTTTAGGGTTTTGTCCTTGCAAGGATTTATCTCTCAAAAGCTTCGGAGATGGGTTGCTCTCAAACGACAAAAGCCATGCACTAACTCTGAGCAGCCACCAATTTATGGTGTAGGGGGTGGGCTATTTATAGCCACTAGGCAACCCGAGCTGATTTGTCTGAAATGACCCTCGGTCACTAAGGAACTGACATGTGTTCCAATGGTCTTTCAAACACACGCAGCAACTTTACTTGGGCTACAAGTAAAGCTGACTCATCCAGTGCTGGATAAGATTTGCTCTCATTGTCTTCGCTCAAAGACATAGGATTTTGGTTAAGCATTACTTCAGTCACTCTGACTTTGTTCACTGGGACCCCACTTAACAGTACGGTGGTTCCTATGACTCAACAAAGAAGAAAAGGAAACAACGAACAAACTAAGTCTTCGCGCTCCATAGTCTTCATGCGATGTCTTCTCTTGTCATAGTCTTCAATGTGAATATCTTCACATACCACCTTTGTCTTCAATGTCTTCATACATTTTTAGGGGTCATCTCCGGTAGGTAAAACGAATCAATGAGGGACTACTACCTGTGTTATCCTGCAATTCTCACAAACACATTAGTCCCTCAACTAGGTTTGTCGTCAATACGCCAAAACCAACTAGGGGTGGCACTAGATGCACTTACAATCTCCCCCTTTTTGGTGATTGATGACAAACTGGTTGAAGTTTTCAACGGGGATAAAAGCATGTGAAATTGTAAAGAATTTAGGTATTGTCTTCGTAAGTAGCAGAAAGGCTCCCCCTGAAGATGTGCATATAAGTATTTTGCTTTTGAATGCAAATGCACGTGGCAAGTTGTACTTGCGGAGCTCCTCTTCTACTTATGAAGACAATTCATCATGCATAAAAGGATATAACGAAGATAATGACATGCATAATGGAAAATGGACGTCTTCAAAATGACTTCATGCGGGATTTATCATCGCACATGCGGAATTTATCATCGCATCACAGAATAGCAAACAAGTTGCAGACGGCCATCAAGTTTAAGTGTTACAACTCAAAGAACCAGATGTATCAAAAGCGAGAGTTGTAAATACTAGGAAAAGATATAAAGCAACCGCCCATTTGGACCCACTTGAAGACTATCAACTCATATGCTTCTCCCCCTTTTTTAATTAAGGACCAAAAAGCTTTGAAGACATAGAGCCTCTACTCGTTCCCAGAAGGAGTAGGAGAAGATGCAGGGTCGGCGTTGGTGTTCGGCGGTGCAGAAGAACTTGGTACAGTGTCAACACGCACTGAAGTTGGAGGTGGTGAAGTAGCATCATCTTGATCATCTATGACTCTGGCATTCACCGTTGCACCTGAGGAGGAATAGTCAGAGTCTTCAAGAGATGGAGTTCGACGCAAGACATCATTCCTTGGAGGAGTGGAGTCAAACTTGAATTTTTCAATGAAGATCTGCTTCAGCACTAACCAATGTCAAACTCTTCCATGACCTCCGATAGGTTTCATGTGTAACAAAGGCATTCTGGGTGGCTAGATTGCGAATGCGATTGACGTCCACCAAGAGGCTTTGCATCTGACGCTTAAGCCAGTCATGATGCTTGTCCTATTTCTGATGTAGAGCGACGAGAAGCTCTCGGTCATTGAGAACACGAGATCGCTTTCGAGGCCTTTGAGCAATGGTGCTTTCAGTAGCTTTAGTTTGGGTGCGAGGGGCACGTGTATTGCCAGCCAAGGGATAAACATGAGAAACAGCCTGAACTCCTTCAATGGGCTGTGGGAAGCTTTGGTGATCAGCATTGTGAAGAGTAACAGGCTCTTTGGCAGGCTCTGGGTAGATGGCTTCAACAGACAGATCAACCTCTGGCAAGAATATGAGATGATTGCGTGCAGAAGGCTGATAGTTGATTGCAGAGTGAAGCTTGATTAGGCGCATTACCCATGGAGCGTAGAACTTCAGACCAAAGATGTCGAAGCCAGATGCATCCAATTGCCTGATGAAAAAGTCTTGAGCATTGAAGCAAATGCCATTGAAGATATAGAAAACCAAAGTCTTCATAGCTCCTTCAAGATTCGCTGCAGAAGAATGTCCTTTGACAGGCCATAGAGTACGCCTGATGATATGATAAATGATGCGGGGCAGATACTCGAGGTCTTCAACGAAGAATTATGTTGGGTATTTAGCGTCGCGTGGCAGAGGCTTCATCATGCTCAGCATTTGGCTCAAATTAGGCTCTGGCTTGTGGAATATGCTCTCCAAATCATTCTGGTGTAGTTGACAACATGTTTCATAATGTTCGCCAGGAGTGGGCAGGGCTGTAAGCTCGATGATGTCTTGGGCTTTAGCTTCATGATGTACATCGCTCATCGTCCACTCAAGGATCCATGTCTTCGGATCCCTGTTGTAGCCACGAATGTGGAGGGTAGCATAGAATTGAAGCAGAAGCTCTTCATTCCAATGTTCTTTTGCTGTCACAAATGGGAGAAGACCAACATCTTTGAAGCAGTCAAGGGCTTCTTCTAGGCAAGGCAGGCCAGCCATGGCTTCGCTGTCTAGACGCATATGAGGAAAGATGCGCCCTTGATCATAGAGAACACAAGAATAGTAACTCCACTGCTGATAGCTCCAGAACCGATCAGATGAAATTCTTGGCTTGGAATAGGGGTTCTTGGCACTATCAAAGAAAGTGTTGTGCGCAATGAAGCCATTCACATTGAACGATCCTAGTGAGGTTGCTGTACCTGGAAACCTGGGCAACCTTGGCTTCGGCTTCTGGACCGGAGGCCTGTGCTCGATATGATAGTCAAATTGAGGACCAGCAACAGGTGGAGGAACCAGAATGGGCGATTTGACAGTGACCAGCTGATCATGATCATATGCTTGCTCGATGGTGTGTGGCCGTGAAGGTGGTACAGGAGCAGTGGCACTGTCAGTGGTATTGACTTCTGGCTGCAGATTTGCGTTAGGAGCAGCATTGGCTTCAGGTGCAATCACTTCTGGCACCACATTAACTTCAGGCGCCACAGCAGCTTCAGCCATGACAACATCATTGGCTTTAGTATGGGTGTTGGTGGACGCCTCAATGTTATCAACCTCCACTCGAGTAGCTGGAGGATCGGACACGTTCTCCTCGAGAACAACTTCAGGGTTGGTTGGGGGTGTAGCAACACGTTCTTCTACATGTCTTGGCTCTTCTTGTTCATTGGCTGATGCAGCCGGAATAACTTCAGCCGCTTTGGCTTCAAACTCGGGGATGTTCACAGTAGGAGAGGCTTTAGGAAAGACTTGGCGTGAAACAGATTGGCGCTCTTCTCCTTCTGGAACACTTGATAGAGTGACCTGTGGCCTTGGTCCTTTGCAAAGCCTGCAGAACGCTGGCGACGCTTGTGAAGATGGAGTTGGTTGGGCCACAAAGTCATTGTCTTCAAGCGTCGAAGTGGTGACTTGAGGTGGGGGAGTACTTGGTGATTCTTCTTGACGGGGGGAGTCTTGTGGGTGATCAGCCCATGAGTCATCCTGAGCAATTGACGTCAATGGATGACCAATGCTGATGAGTTCGCTGTTCGTGAAAACAGGCGATGATACCATATTGTGTTCGATCTGAAGAAGGACTTCATCATCTTCAACATTGTCTTCATGACCAATTTCTTCAGCTGCGGTGGGGTCAACAGCTAGAATGTCTTCAGTTTCGGGAGCCTCTGTGGAAGCAGGCTCATGAACTATCAACTGGCGCTCACTATGTTCAGACACAGGATGAGCCACTGAGATCAGCTCGATAACAAGGGGCTCTGTGGGACCAGCCCAATCTTTCTTCTTTCTCTTTCTCTTTTTCATCGGTGGAGCGTCGACAGTGGTGTTCTTGGTCTTGCGCTTGCGGGCTTCGGCTTCAGCTGCCCTTGATTTCTTGAGCTCCGAAGCCACAATGGGGACCTTAGGCTTCGAGCCTGTCATACTAGCAGGGAAGACAATGTGAGGTTCTTCCTGCCTTGATGCTTCATGTTGGGCCACAACATGCTTCTTCTTCTTCTTGGCAGCTATTCTGGGGTCAACGCCAGGTCACTCCAGAGCCTTGGCCTTTTCAGCTTCATTGTAGCCTTGAACACATTTGGCAGCCAGGTGTTTCATGCGCTCTCGAGAACCTTTAGCTTCTTCACATTTCTTGTGGAACGCCTCCTTGAGCTCATGCAGCATGACCTTGAAGTTTTGGACGTCTGCCACGTTGAACTTGGCCATGTGCTTCTTGAACTGAGCCTTTTCATAGTCAATCTTGTGCTTCAGATCAACAATTCTCTGTGCAAGAGCCAGCTCAGGAGCAATGGCTCCATGGAAGGAGACGCTGAGGCCAATTGGGAGTTGAAGATCATCAAAACTGAGGTCTGGGCTGTCGAACCACTAATCAATGAACTTGTACAGGATATCCACATCAAAGAGGGGAAGATCATTGAAGATTTCCGCCTCTTGCTTGCTCTTTATAAGAAGCTCAAGAGCATCATCGCCAAGATCGTCATCGCTAGACAGATCAATGGCTTAGTTCTCATTCCTCGGAATGGCAGCAGGGGTCAATGCTTGACCAGTTGGTTGCATGGGCTTATTCATCTTGTCAGACTTCGAGATGCGACAGAGATCTTCAGACTGCACACTGGCTTCAGGAGGTGCACTGGCCAGAGGCTTCGCCCATGAAACTTTTGGTGCAGAGGAGGGCTTTGAAGACTTTGGTTTCTTTTGCTTCAAAGGCTTAGGTGGTGTAGGCACTTCGTCAGAATGAACGTCATTTGCAGAGTGATCCACGGCTGGCCCTTGAACCTGAATGTGAGTGATGAGACCTTCAAGGTTGTAGAAGGGCCCAACAATATTGGGATCAGCATCGTGTGTGCCATCGGCACGAAGAACAGAGGGACCGGGGTTCAAGTCTAACCCAAGTGACTTCTTGTTCTCTTTGGCAGAAGTTTTGGCGAACTGGAAGTTGTGCTTAAAGAGATTGTCTTCACGACACCATAACAGAGAGGATGGGTCGGCATTAGCAGGCTGAGGTCCACGGATCATGCAAGGGTAGAAGCCTTGAGCAATAGCTTCAGACTTCAACTTGGGCTGAAGACCTTTGTGTCGGATTTCGGGTTCCGGCAGACCCTTGAGGTTCGAACACTGGGGTGCGCGCGGAGATTTCGCCTTCTACCTACCTGCACCCCACCGCCTCGCCAAGATCTAAGCTATGGAAATAACAACACAAGAGACACAGGGTTTATACTGCTTCGGGCCACCGTTGTGGTGTAATACCCTACTCCAGTGTGGTTTGGTGGATTGCCTCTTGGGCTGATGATGATGAGCAATACAAGGAAGAACAGCCTCGTGAGGGTCTGTTCTTGGCTAGGGCGATGAACTGCTAGGAGGAGTTCAGTCACCCTTCTCTCTCTCTCTCTCTTGCCGATCTGATCTTCTCCTCTTATCTCATCCCTCTCATCTCCTCACTATCCTGATGATCTCTATTCTCCTCTTAGTCTCTCTTCATCCCCTGGGGGTGGCTAGTCCTATTTATAGGCAAAGGCCCTGGGCCTCTTCCCAAATATTGAGCGGGAAGGGCGCCAACAATTGGCCATTTTGAAGGGGAACATCGGGTACACTTATCCTGACTAAAGTTGGTCCTCGCCTGCCAAAGACTCTGGTGGTGACGCTGGCTTGGGCTCCACAATGACTTCCTCCCTGCCGTTGAGCTGGTCTTGGTCTCGTTGCACCGAAACGGGTGCCTTTGCTTGATGCTCTCACCTGCGCTTGCTCCCTTTGCACCAAAGAGGAAAGGAGGACATTGCGCGGGCTGGCGCCCGCCTGGCACCCTTGGTCGTCATGGCTTGCGTCACGGGCACCTCGTGAGGTACCCCGCCTTGATTTCTCCGCCTCCTCGCGAGCCAGCCTGATGAGGCCGTGCCTGAGGAAGCTCCGTGTAGTCCGCCCCGCGAGGCTTGGCCCCTCGCGAGGGTCTTGGGTTTGTGTTGATGAAGATGGGCCGCGCTGGGCCCCCTTTTGAGCCACGCCGCAGGCCCTAGGCAGGCAAGTCTGGGGACCCCCGTTCCCAGAACGCCGACAGTAGCCCCCGGGCCCAAGGCGCGCCCGGACTTGGCCGTGCAGGGAGGCGAAAGGGCAAGAGCGAAGCGCCACGGGCCCTAACAGCCTGCGGCCTTGGGCGCCGCGTGGCGGTTGATTGGACGTGGGCGTCTCCACTTCCCCATGGCGCCTCGGCAACTGCACGGACCGGACAAGTCCCTGCATGCAAAGAGGGTCATGATTACCTGCGATCGTGGAGGCCGACGGTTGGCCTTCGCCGGCTATAAGTATGAAGCGGCTCGCGCCCTTCCAATCCATCTCTTCTTGCTTCTCCTTTTTCCCGGTCCTTGCTCCGTCTTGCTGCGATGGCTCCAATCCACTGGTTCTCGGCGACAGAGAAGGGAAAGGCTCCCCGAGAGGAACCAGGCCTGCTCCCGCCGAAGAAACAGCTCGCCCCCGCCGCCGGGACAAGGGGGGCCATCAGGTGGTGTCGAGGCCCTGGTGCGAGCAGCCACCGCCGGGGTTCCCGCTTCCCTTGTACGCCCACATCGAGGGCTTTGAAGGAGTCGATGCTGATCGCCACGGGCGGCGCCGCCGTCGGCGCCGACGGGTCACGAAGGTGTGGGTCGTCCCCCCTGGGGTCCACACCGGGGGCTCCTCCCGAGAGTTCATGCTCCACGCCGCCATGCCTCCTTAGTCTTGGATTCGCCTTCCTCCCTTCTTCGCCTCCATCATCCCGCAGGGAGAGCTCCTGGAGCTTTGGCTGCAGCATGCCGGCTGCAGGACCCTTGCGACCGAGGCAGAGGTCGCGGTCGTTGCCCCGGGCGAGGTCTTCATGACTCGAGGCTAGGGCGAAATAGCCCGGGTTTGCAGGACGAGAGGCGCCTTCGCGATCCACTTGGAGTACGATGGTGCTTCGGTGATGTTCTTCAAGGTCTTCGATGCGAAATAGCCCGGGTTTGCAGGACAAGAGGCGCCTTCGCGATCCACTTGGAGTATGATGGTGCTTCGGTGATGTTCTTCAAGGTCTTCGATGCGAACGGGCGCCGACTAGAGTGCTTCCCCGGGAGAGGTGGTCGGGACTCTGCTATGGCAAGGACTAGGCCCGTCGACCGCTCCCTTGGCGGCTCCTCAGGCGGCAGAGGCGTTGGAGGATTCAGCGACTCCGGTGAGCTCTTCGTGACTCCGGAGACGAGCGACGACAGCTACGAGCCCCCGAGCCGGCACCGCTCCTGGAGCAGGGCGGGCTCGTCAGGCCGTCGCTGACTTTGATCTGGATGGGGTTGGCACCGGTGCTTGACAGCCCACTGTTGATGATGGCGTCTTTTGCGGGGGCGCATGTAGTTAGCGCCCTTTTAGGATCTGTTCCCTGCGAGGAATCAAAGACGCGTCCCGTGGGGGCTTGTAAGGTGCCTGTGATCCTGTTTGTTAATATAACCTTTGTCGTAGAATTGTGTGAGTTGATCATTCCGTCTTAGCTCAGTTCTCCCTTTCGACCCTCACAAGGGCTTGGTGCTCTGCGCCGACTGGTCCCAGTCCCAAGGCGGCTTCAGCCGTCGCTGGTATGCCAGGTCGCGATGCCGTGGTCAAGGCCAGGAGGTGAGCGACCCGGGGTCCGGTAAGAGCCCCTGAGTCGCGATGCTCAGGAGGTCCCCTTTGGCGCTCAAGCAGCCGTCGTTCGGTGAGAAAGGAGAGCGATGTCTCTAACACGGGATTGCATTAGGTGCGGGGATGGTGCCATGGTAGCTGGTGCTTTCGGGCGGTGACTTATCTCGAGAATCAGGGACCGCTCCCTGGTGTGTCGCCGGGTCCGTGCATCGGCAGGCGTGAGGTTGCTCAGCGAGGTCCTCGCGTGTCCCTCCCCTCTCGCCTTTGCTCCCCTTTCTGCTCTACGTCCTCGGGTCCCGACCCTCGAGCGAGTCTCAGCCATCGCTGGTATGCCAGGTCGCGATGCCGTGGACAAGGCCAGAGGGTGAGGGCTGGAGAGCCAGTAGGAGCCCTGAGTCGCGATGCTCAGGCACCCCCCCTTTAACGTGCAAGTGGTTCGCGCGGGTGAGAGTGAAGGAGACACCGCAAGGGCCTCGCTTGGCGCAGCTCCTTTAGCAGATCCTGTAGATCCATCATAGAAAGAACGAGGGGTTGCCATGACAATTGATAGTCAGCCGTTGGTTGCTTCCGAGAGGCGATGAGGCACTCAAGGCTTGACAAGGTGGCGCCATGCGGGGCTGCCGCGGCCAGAGCTCAGCCATTCAGGTTTGTCGGTGTTGCAGGGACGGACCCATGCGCAAGCGCCGTGCCATTTTGGGAGCAGCTCCGTCAGTTGGCGTCAGTTGAGCGGGCAACTAGGTCAAACACGTTAGCCGCAAAGGAGTGGATTCATTCAAATAGATGCTGGGAAGGCGGACATCACTGGGTCAGGCCCGAGCGACTTGGGGATGATGCAGCCCGAGGGGCGCCCCCAACAAAGTAAGCTAACAACATGAAATAAAAGGGATACATGCCGCAGGGACAGACCCACGCGGCCTGGGAATAATGCAGCCCTGGGGGGCGCTCCCAGCTGGAAATGAAACTTGAAAGATGTCACCTGATGATGTTGAGGACGAAGCAGCGTTGGTGTAGCAGACTCGGCGGGCTGCGGAAGCCGATCCTCACGAGCCCCCTGGCCCAGGGACCTCGGGAGGCTCCGGAGGCGCTGGTGGCTCCTCGCGGACCATCTCCATCTCCGCCAGGGCTGCGGAACGCCTGGCCTCTTGAGCCTCCATGATGCCCCTCATGAGGCGCTGGTACGTGGCAGCCGTGCCCGGCAAGCCGTAAGGCATGCGAACGTAGCTGTGGGGTGGACCTACACAGCACCCCACTCGCGAGGGCCAGAGGCGCTCCAGAGAGGCGACTCAATTGAGCCCTGGTATGTCGATGCAGATGCGCAGCCGACCATCCTCGCCTGGATGGGGGGCCACAGCTGGTAGGCGGCGGCCGCCTCTCGTGACTCTTGACTCTTGTAGCTCCTGAGTGGCCTTGCTGACGAACTCCTGAGGGTCTGGCCCTCCTTGCCTTACTCCTTATTGAGGGAAACGTGCTTCGAAACACGCCTTCATGTGGTGCCCAAGCGCCTCCCTCGTGTCCCAGGCCAGGTCGGTGGCCCTCCGGGGGAGAGCCCCCGAGCCCTGCCTGAGGAGGGCGCCGGGCGCGCTTTCCTATGAGATGGAAGGAGGTTCCCCGCGGGCGGGCGCGGGCCCTGAGGGGCCTGCCTCCTGAGGAGCCGGGCCGGACGATGTCTTCTTCTTCTTGGGGGTGGCCTCGGGAAGCCTCCTGCTTCCGCGATCTGGGTCTTCCAGTGATGCGGCCTGAAAGGCTCGTTCCAGGGAACACACTGCGTCCTTCTCTTCATAGGGCACCGTGATGACTCCGCCACTTCCTGGCATCTTGAGGACGTTGTAGCCATGGTGAGTCACGGCCATGAACTTGGCCAGCGCTGGGTACCCAAGGATGGCGTTGTACGGCAGGCGAATGTCAGCGACGTCGAAGTCGATGAGCTCGGTGCGGTAGTTGTTGAGCGCTCCGAAGGTGACAGGGAGGCGGACCTGCCCAATCGGGACCGTGGAGCCGTCGGTGACTCCGGAGAAAGGCTTGGTTGGATGAAGCTGGTTGTAGGGATGTTGGAGATTGTTGAATGTTTCCACGGACAGGACGTTGAGCCCTGCCCCGCCATCGATAAGGGTCCTGGTGACCAGCACATTGCTGATGATTGGGGAACAAAGCATCGGGAGGACTCCGGCTGTGGCCGCACACTTAAGCTGATCCGCTGAGCTGAACGTGATGGCGCACGCTGACCACCTGAGAGGGCGCGTAGCTTCGGGCTTGGGGAGGACTGCATTCACTTCATGGGCGAACTGCTTGAAGATGCGCTGAGAGGCTGGGGCTTGAGCCTCGCCCAAGATGCAGGCGATCGCGCGCGGCTCCTGAAAGCTCCCAGCCCCCTCGTCCTGATGGCGGTCCTCGTTTCTCCTTGGCTGCAACGGCAGCGGAGGGAGGCCTGTGTTGCCTTGCGGGCGATCCTCGCGAGGCTGATCCCTCCAGTATCCCTCGCGAGGCAGGTCTTGCCAGCGATCCTCGCGAGGTCGATCGCGCCACCCTTGGCGCGGGCAGCAGTCTTCCCAGTGTCCTGCGTTTCTTCCTCCTCCCCGACCGTAGCCCCGGTCACCGCGGTCGGGACGACGGCCGATCCTTCCTTCTCGCACGGCTCGGAGCTCTTGACATTTGTTGGTGTTGTGGGTGTGGAGGTCGTGGTACATACAGTACCGAATGCCCTTGGAAGATTCGGGCTGGTCTCTGCCCCGCTTGGTGTCTTGTTCTGCCGCGAGCACGGCATCCCCCTTGCGCTTCACATCCTTGGCCTTGGGCTTCTTCTCTTCTGGGTCTGCGGCAGGCAGCTCGAGGAGGGAGAGACGCCCTTCCTCAGCCCTGGTGCACTTGGTCGCCAAGTTGAACAGCTCCAAGGAAGTGCACAGGTCTTCATGCATCGCCAGCTCCTCCTTCATCTTGACGTCGCGCACGCCGTCGGAGAAGGCTGAGATGATGGCCTCCTCGGTCACCTTGGGAATCTTGAGGCGTGCGTTGTTGAAGCGCTGGATGTACTTCTGCAGGGTCTCTCCGGGTTGTTGCTTGATGCGGCGCATGTCGCTCACGGCGGGTGGCCAGTTGCGAGTACCTTGGAAGTTGGCGATGAAGCGGGTGCGCATCTCGTCCCAGGAGGAGATCGTGCCTGGAGCTAGGTTCAGGAGCCAGGTGCGGGCCCCATCCTTGAGCGCCAAGGGAAACCAGTTTGCCATGACCTTCTCGTCTCCGTTGGCAGCTTCGATGCCCAGCTCATAGAGCTGGAGGAACTCCGCAGGGTCGGTCGTGCCGTCGTAACGAGGAGGCAGGTCTGGCTTGAACTTGCCGGGCCACGCGACGCTGCGCAGCTCGATGGTAAAGGCACGATAGCCTGCTGTGGCCACAGGAGGCCTTGGGTGACGGAGAGCTTGGTCTTGCAGGTCCCCACGCGCTGCAGCTGGGAGCAGTACGGGGTCTTGACGTGCGGGAGCAGGAGCATGGTCGCGACGTGCTGGAGGAGGGAGCGCCCGGGCAGCTTCTTGCGGGCGAGGGACTTCTTGGCAGCTCTGCTCTTGCCGCGCTGGCACCTGACGGAGCGGGTTCCACCCAGGGGCCACGCACCTTGGGGCCTGGGCGCCTTCTTGAGGAGGAGGCGGCTGGGGCGCCCCTAGAGCTTCGTCGCCCGCGCAGGGTGGGGTGTGGTGCAGCGGAACAGACGGCGCAGGAGAGCCCCCTGCGGCACGGATGAGCTCGGCGACGCGGTCGAGCCACTCTTTGTAGACGTTGTCGACGGGATGGTAGCGCAGGAGCCCGTTTGCCGCGATGAGCGCAGCTCGAGCCTCCATGGGTGCGCAGAGCGCGCGGGACGAAGAACCAGCTGGGGTGAGCGAGGGAGTACCGGTGCGGCCGTCTTGCCGCACGGACGGGTGCTGAGACAACGCTTGCCGCTCGTTTCACACCGGGCCGGTGGCGGCGTTGATGGCAGGTGACGGGGAACGGCGAGGACGCCTGCCGACGGGAGCCGTCTGGGCGACGCGGGAGGCGAGAGCGGCTCGGTGCTCGGTGCGGGCCTGACGAGCGTCAGACATGGATGCGATGGTCGGAGGAGTACGGGGCGGTGGAAGACGAATTCCGGCGCACCCCCTACCTGGCGCGCCAAATGTCGGATTTCGGGTTCCGGCAGACCCTTGAGGTTCGAACATTGGGGTGCGCGCGGAGATTTCGCCTTCTACCTACCTGCACCCCACCGCCTTGCCAAGATCTAAGCTATGGAAATAACAACACAAGAGACACAGGGTTTATACTGGTTCAGGCCACCGTTGTGGTGTAATACCGTACTCCAGTGTGGTTTGGTGGATTGCCTCTTGGGCTGAGATGATGAGCAATACAAGGAAGAACAGCCTCGCGAGGGTCTGTTCTTGGCTGGGGCGATGAACTGCTAGGAGGAGTTCAGTCACCCTTCTCTCTCTCTCTCTCTTGCCGATCTGATCTTCTCCTCTTATCTCATCCCTCTCATCTCCTCCCTATCCTGATGATCTCTATTCTCCTCTTAGTCTCTCTTCATCCCCTGGGGGTGGCTAGTCCTATTTATAGGCAAAGGCCTTGGGCCTCATCCCAAATATTGAGCGGGAAGGGCGCCAACAATTGGCCATTTTGAAGGGGAACATCGGGTACACTTATCCTGACTAAAGTTGGTCCTCGCCTGCCAAAGACTCTGGTGGTGACGCTGGCTTGGGCTCCACAATGACTTCCTCCCAGCCGTTGGGCTGGTCTTGGTCTCGTTGCACCGAAACGGGTGCCTTTGCTTGATGCTATCGCCTGCGCTTGCTCCCTTTGCACCAAAGAGGAAAGGAGGACACTGCGCGGGCTGGCGCCCGCCTGGCACCCTTGGTCGTCATGGCTTGCGTCACGGGCACCTCGTGAGGTACCCTGCCTTGATTTTTCTGCCTCCTCGCGAGCCAGCCTGATGAGGTCGTGCCTGAGGAAGCTCCGTGTCGTCCGCCCCACGAGGCTTGGCCCCTCGCGAGGGTCTTGGGTCTGTGTTGATGAAGATGGGCCGTGCTGGGCCCCCTTTTGAGCCACGCCGCAGGCCGCAGGTAGGCAAGTCTGGGGACCCCCGTTCCCAGAACGCCGACACTTTGTATATAATATCTCCCCAGGGGCCCTTGATGGCATTTTTTTCAGCATATTCGTCAGTGACATATTTTTTCTTGAACCATTCCTCCATTGGATTCGGTTCTTGCGTTGTCCATAGGTCTCTTCTAGATCTGACTTGTATAGCTCATAGAGATCCGGTGGCAGGTCCTTAGCAGTGTTTTCACGGCGCTGTCTGCCGCCCTTCCTGACTAATTTTTCTGTCACCATGAAGTTCAGACTGAATGGCTTCAGAACTTGCAAAGGCTTCCTTCTGCTGGTCAGACAGGAATTAGCTTCGCGAGAATTGATGTGATGTTGTAAGAACTCTGCAAATGAATGCAGACTATGAGAACCAAGGGATTCTCCCACGGACATGTACCTGTGACAGCATTAGAGATGCGAGGGAAGGCGAAGAGGTCATATGCATTCTCAGAAGATTTTGAAGATAAATCAGTATAGAAGACATTGACCTCATAGTGCGAAGACATTCACTCATATGTGGAGAGTTGGTTGCAGATTTGTACGGATCCACGAATAAGTACATGTGAGGAATCTAACTACTTTGTGAAGCATAAGTGAACATAGTAGGCATGTTATGAGATGCAGAAAAGGATAGATTCAATTTGTTGGGATAGAAACCATGTGAGGTTGAAAAGGATGAATCTATCGGATCAAAAGGACTATAAAAAGAGCTTTTATTTACCACTCGAGGAACTGCTAGACGGAGTAGAAGATGAGGCCGAGTAGTTCGATCTTCCGTGCCCTAACTTGGTGGTGGAGGACACCTATGGCGACGGCAGAGAAGACGATGTCCGCAGTCGGCGTGAGGACAGCGTCGGTGAGGTCACGGCTGCTAAGCGCTTCATTGCCGGTGTCGTCGAGGGCTAGCGGTGGCGCTAGGGTTTGTGCGAGAAGGAGAAGTGGAAGAAGAGATAATGACTGGGGTGTGGCCTGTATTTATAAGGATAGGGACGGCACATCATTATTACGCAGGTGCCCCTGGCGGTTCACATCTAAAGGACACGTGGCGAACATGCAACACATTGGAGGTTGTTCCATGTTCCCACACACGCCTCGATTGTCTGGTGGTCATTCTCGCTTCTCCGGGTTTCAGGCAAAAAGGACTAAGCATGTAGATCAGATTTAATGTTTGTCTTTGTGTCTTATGCTGACAAGGACGTAGAGAAGACATTCGACAGTTTCAATAGAATGCATATGATTTGGATAGATAGAGTTTGAGGCAGAAAGCATAGAGAGGTTAGGGTCCGATCACATTCACTTATTTCAAAAAATTCAAACGATAAGACATAGCCATAAGTGAATGATGTAGAGGATAGAACACTAATATATGTATATATCAGAATACAACCAAATCAACATAGTGAAGATAAACATGAGGACATGTTCAAATTTGAAGACAAACCAAATGCGACGACATAGCAAATGTAATGCCCTAAGACAAACACTTCAAACAGAAGAATTTGGTGGTGGCTTTACCCACCGTATAGGAAGTATTAGACCCAGACACGACGCACAATTATCATGGCGCTACGAAGTCAAATTCCGCGATAATGTATTCACACTTAGAATGTAATTCTTCATTGATTGAAGATATACTTTACTTCGTGTGTTGCACATCTAAGTCATCAACATGCATAAGTCTTAGGATGTGTGCCTGATCACATGACATTTGAGGATTCCAAGATATTTAGCTCACACCATAACTTGCAAAACCTTTTCTCATCCAAGGGCTTTGTGAAGATATCTGCCAGTTGCTCTTTAGTGTTGACGTGTATGATATAAATATCTTCCTTCATGACATGATCTATGAGAAAGTGATGACGAATTTCAATGTGCTTTGTCTTCAAGTGCTGAACTAGGTTGTTGGCAATCTTGATGGAGCTTTCGTTGTCGCATTAGAGTGGTACTTGTTTTAGATGGATGCCATAGTCCTTGAGTGTTTGGTTCATCCATAGAAGCTATGCGCAGCAAGATCCAGCAGCGATGTATTCAGATCCAGCAGCGGAGAGTGATACACAATTTTGCTTCTTTGAAGACCAACAGACAAGTGATCGTCCCAGAAAATGACATGTGCCTGATGTAGACTTCCGATCTACCTTGTCACCAGCATAATCTACATCCGAGAACCCAACTAGATCAAACTCTGAGCCCTTGGATACCATAATCCTAATGTTGGGGTGTAAGCCAAATATAGAAGAATTCGATTCACAGCTAAGTGATGTGATTCCTTTGGTGCTACTTGGAATCGAGCGCACATGCAAACACTAAGCATAATATCTGGCCTAGATGCACATAAATATAGCAAAGAACCAATCATGGAGCGGTATACCTTTTGATCAAACTCTTTACCATTGGCGTCAGGACTCAGATGACTCTTGGTTGGCATTGGCGTCGTGTAACCTTTGCAGTCTTGCATTCCAAACTTCTTCAGGCAATCTTTGAGGTATTTCTCTTGAGATATGAAGATGTCGTTGCATTGCTGCCGTATTTGAACACCAAGGAAGAACTTCTACTCACCCATCATGGACATCTGATATTGCTCTTGCATCATCTGTCCAAACTCATCACTGCATTTTTGATTAGTGCAGCCGAAGATAATGTCATCCACATATATTTGGCACACAAACAGTTCACCATCATATGTCTTCGTGAAGAGTGCGGGATCTAGGGAACCAGGTTTGAAGCCTTTGCTCTTCAGGAAGTCTTTGAGTGTGTCATACCAAGCACGAGGGGCTTGTTTGAGGCCATACAGTGCCTTATTGAGTTTGTATACCATATTAGGGTGTTTTGGATCTTCAAAACCAGGCGGTTGTGCAACATACACTTCTTCTTCAATCTTGCCATTGAGAAAAGCACTCTTCACATCCATTTGATATAGAAGGATGTTATGATGATTTGCATAGGCTAGCAGTATGCGAATAGCTTCAAGCCTAGCAACAGGAGCAAATGTTTCATCGAAGTCAATTCCTTCAACTTGAGTGTATCCTTGAGCAACGAGACGAGCCTTGTTTTTGACAACTTGACCATGCTCATCTTGCTTGTTGCAATATATGCATTTAGTGCCTATGATATTGTGTTTACGAGGATCAGGACGCTTGACCAGTTCCCATACATTATTCAGCTCGAACTTTTGAAGCTCTTCTTGCATAGCTTGAATCCATTCAGGTTCCATGAAGGCTTCATCAACTTTCTTGGGTTCATATATTGAGACAAATGCAAAGTGCCCATAGAAATTTGCTAGCTGTGTTACCCTTGAACGAGTGAGTGGACCAGGTGCATTGATGCTATCAATTATCTTCTCAATCTATACTTCATTTGCAACACGAGGATGAACTGGACGAAGATTTTGCTCTTGCTGATCATTGTTATCGTTTGGAGGATTATCTTCAGGCTGAGCACTGTCTTCAGGTTGATTAGGTGCAGAAATGATAAGTTCCTCTTCAGGCTGTACTTCATATGGTATGATTTCTCCAGTTCCCATAAGCTTGATGGATTCACTAGGTTAACTTTCATCTAGCACATTTGGCAGGTGCTCTCTTTGCAAGCCGTTAGTCTCATCGAACCGCACATCCACAGTTTCAACCACTTTATAGTGAAAGAGGTTGAAGACTCTGTAGGAGTGTGAATTCTTTCCATAACCAAGCATAAAACCTCCATGTGCTTTCGGTGCAAATTTTGAAGTGTGATGTGGATCCTTGATCCAGCACCTAGCACCAAATACTCTGAAGTAACTGACATTTGGCTTCTTACCAGTGAGGAGTTCATAGGATGTTTTCTTCAGAAGCTTGTGAAGATAAACACGGTTGATGACATGGCATGCAGTATCAATATCTTCTGGCCAGAACTTTCTTGGTGTCTTGTATTCATCGAGCATCGTCCGAGCCATCTCAATGAGTGTTCTGTTCTTGCGTTCCATGATGCCATTCTGCTGCGGCGTGTACGGAGCTGAGAACTCATGAGTGATGCCCAATGTATCAAGATAAGTGTCGAGGGCAGTGTTCTTGAATTCAGTGCCATTGTCACTTCTGATGTGCTTGATCTTGACGCCATAGTTGTTCATGGCTCGATTGGCGAAGCGTCTAAAGATATCCTACACTTCAGTCTTGTAGAGGATTATGTGTACCCATGTATATCTTGAATAATCATCAACAATGACGAAGCCATAGAGACAAGCAGTAGTAGTTAGAGTAGAGTAGTGAGTAGGACCAAAGAGGTCCATGTGTAGCAGTTCTAAGAGTTGAGTCGTTGTCATGATTGTCTCCGAGGGATGCTTGGCCCTCGTCATCTTTCCAGCTTCACAGGCACCGCATAAGTAATCCTTCTTGAACTTGACACCCTCGATGCCTATGACGTGCTTCTTCTTTGCGAGAGTATGCAAATTCCTCATGCCAGCATGCCATAGCCTCCGATGCCAGAGCCAGCACTCTGAAGCTTTTGCAAGAAGACATACGGCAAGCTGTGGTCCTGCTGAGAAATCTACCATATACAAATCGTCTTTGCGATACCCTTCAAAGACTAGAGACTTGTCAGATTCCATCAAAACAAGGCAACGATATTTTCCAAATATCACAATCATGTTCAAGTCACAAAGCATTGAGACAGACATTAACTTGAAACCAAGGGATTCAACAAGCATCACTTTATCCATGTGCTGATCCTTTGAGATTGCAACTCTACCTAGACCCAATACCTTGCTTTTACTAGTATCAGCAAATGTGATGTGACTTTTGTCAGATAGATGTAAGGTTGAGTCTATGAGAAGACTTCGTTCGCCAGTCATGTGATTAGTACATCCACTATCAATAATCCATTCTGAAGTAGCTAGTTTCATACCCTACAGTGCGGTTACGGGGATAGGCTTCACGAAGAGCATTGTGAAGCATAAACATTTGATGAGCAAGTGGATTATGAAAGCATAGATCGAGGTTAGGACTGATAGGACGAATAGCAAGCGACTCAGGAACAAAATACATAATAAGACCATTTGGGCATTTGATCTTGCGCCCTACAAGATGTTTTAGGTCCCTAGCAATAGCATCAGACGCCTTTGATTTCCGGTTGGAGACCTTTCCCTGAAAAGGAAGTTAATTCTTCTTAACCACCCACATCATCAGGAGTGGCTTAGAAGCAATGAGTCTAAGTGCAGCATCTGAGAACTTTGGCTTTGGATCCCTAGCAAATAGCCTTGCAGGAGGTGAATAGTACTCATATGAATAAGTAGAATAGTTCTTAGTTTTATGAACATAGCGGTTTGAAGAAACACGCTCATATTCATAAGTCTGAGTATGGTTTCCCTGCAAAACATTGGCGTTAGGGTGACTCAGGTGAGTCCTCTGTCTGTATGAAGCCTTTGGACCATATGAAGACTTTGGTTTGGGATTTGTCTTCTTCCAAGGCGGTGTCATGATGACATTCACCGGAAGATTCTCAAGAAAACTTTTGGGAACCCAGATCTTCTTCATAGGTGGCCCATCCTTGAAGTTAGTACCAATATACCTGGCAAACACTTCACCATTCTGATTCTTAAATAGTTTATAGTTTGCATCAAAGGATTCATCAACGATAATAGGGTTAGCACGAGTGAAGCCAGATAAAGTGGATGGATCCACTGAAGGTCCCTTTGCAGCAACCCATGTGGTCTTGGGGTACTGCTCAGGCTTCTAGTAGGAGCCATCAACATTCATTTTCCTCTCGAACCCAACACCCTCTTTCCTAGGGTTTCGGTTCAGAATCTGCTTTTTGAGGACATCGCACAGTGTCTGATGCCCTTTCAGACTTTTGTACATCCCTGTTTCAAGCAATGCTTTCAACCTAGCATTTTCATCAGCAATAGTAGTGGTATCCTCAGCAGAGGGGTTAGTTGCCACATCAGCAGTTGAAGATATTGCAACAGTAGCAGTAGTAGAACATTCAGCAGCAGAAGTAGCGTTATCATGCTCAAGGCATTTTAGACATGGTGGTTCAAAACCTTCCTGAGCGGGACTGATCTGTTGAGCGCGAAGTGACTCATTTTCCTTTTGAAGATCTTCATGAACCGCTCTCAATCTCTCAAGTTCTTGCTTCCTTTGAAGATAATCATAGGAAAGATTTTCATGAGTTGTTGAGAGCATTTCATGACGACTTTCAAGTTCCTCATACTTAACATGAAGATTTTTTATGTCTTCAATTAAGGACTGAGATCGAGTCATTTCAGCGTCCCACAGGTCATCGCTTTTGTCTAACAATTTTTGAATATGTTCCATAGCTTTCTGTCGTTCAGTTGCAATTTTAGCAAGTGTTTTGTAGCTAGGTTTGGAATCACAATCAGAGTCATCTTCACTGGATGTATGATAGTGAGCATTGTGTGAGTTTACCTTGGCACTGCGTGCCATGAAGCAATAGGTGGGAGCAGAGTCATCCTTGTCATTAGCATCAGCGTCGGTGACGAAGTGATTGTCTTCAGTGTTGAAGGTGGACTTGGCAACTTAGGCTGTAGCCAGACTTGCAACGCCAGAGTCGGACTCCTCCTCAGACTCCACCTCTGCCTCCTCAGACGCTGACTCCTCCTCTGAATCCATTTCCTTGCCAACAAACGCATGAGCCTTGCCAGATGAGCTCTTCTTTTGTGATGAAGACTTCGAGGAATACTTGGAAGAAGACTTTGAGTATTTCTTCTTCTTCTTGTCATCAGAATCATATTCCTTGCTCTTCTTCTTCTTGTTGTTCTCATTGTCCCACTGCGGACACTTAGAGATGTAGTGACCAGGTTTCTTGCACTTGTGGAATGTTCTCTTCTTGTAGTCATGGGTAGAGGCTTCATCATTTCATGAGCCAGATGGAGAAGACTTTCTGAAGCCTTTCTTCTTGGTGAATTTCTGGAACTTCTTCACAAGCATAGCAAGCTCCTTTCCAATGTCTTCAGGATCATCAGAACTGCAGTCAGATTCTTCTTCAGAAGAGGAAACAACTTTTGCCTTCAAAGCACGAGTTCGGCCATAGTTGGGACAATAGATCTCTCTTTTCTCAGTAAGCTGAAACTCATGTGTGTTGAGCCTTTCAAGTATGTCAGACGGATCGGGTGTCTTGAAGTCAGTGCGTTCTTGAATCATTAGGGCTAGGGTGTCAAATGAGCTGTCAAGAGATCTTAGGAGCGTCTTGACAATTTCATGATTGGTGATCTCAGTAGCGCCGAGAGCTTGAAGCTCAGTTGTGATATTAGTGAGGCGATCAAACATGAGCTGAATATTCTCATTGTCGTTTCTCTTGAAGCGGTTGAAGAGGTTGCGAAGAACACTGATCCTTTGATCTCTCTGGGTTAAAACACCTTCGTTGACCTTGGAGAGCCAGTCCCAGACTAGCTTCGATGTTTCCAGAGCACTAACACGGCCATACTGTCCTTTGGTCAGATGACCACAAATGATGTTCTTGGCAGTAGAATCCAGTTGAACGAACTTCTTGACATCAGCAGCGGTGACACCTTCGCCAGCCTTGGGAACGCCATTCTTGACGACATACCGGAGGTCGACATCAATGGCTTCAAGATGCATGCGTGTCTTGTTCTTCCAGTAGGGATATTCAGTTCCATCGAAGACAGGGCAAGCAGCGGAGACTTTGATTATCGCTGCAGTCGACATAGCTAAAACTCCAGGTGGTTAAACCGAATCACACAAAACAAGGGAGTACCCTACTCTGATACCAATTGAAAGTGCTAGTGATCGACTAGAGGGGGTGAATAGGCGATTTTTATGAAAGTCTTCAAAACATGGAAGTTTCAAAGACAAACGATAGAAATGAACCTATTAACATGCAGCGGAAGGTAGACTACACTAGGCAAGCCATAGTCAAGTACACCATGAAGTGAAAGCACGAAGACTAATAGCAGCTAGGCAGTATGGATCAGGATGGAAGATAGTATGAAGCCAATCAGAACAAACAGTTACACAATGAAGACAAACAGATAATGCAAGCAGGCAATGACTTCACAAGGACCAACTGTAAATAAAGAGAGGGAAAGGATAGAACCAGTTGCTTGGTGAAGACAAGGGATTTGTTGGACTAGCTCCAGTTGCTGTCACAACTGTATGTCTGGTTAGGGAGGCTGAGATTTAACTCAGAAGACCGTGTCTTCACCTTATTCCCCTTGAGCTAAGGACACACAGTCCTCGCCCAATCACTCAAGTAAGTCTTCAAGGTAGAATTACAAACCTTCACAGACTTCGTTCACCGGCAATCCACAATGTCTCTTGGACGCTCAAAATGCGATGCCTAACCGGCTGGAGGATTCACAGTCCTCAAGTGTAACAAGTCTTCAGATCACACAGTTAGGAAGACTTCAGTGATGCCTAACACTCTTTGGCTCTGGTGTTTAGGGCTTTGTCCTCGCAAGGATTTCTCCCTCAAAAGCTTCGGAGGTGGGTTGCTCTCAAATGACAAAAGCCGTTCACTAACTCTGAGCAGCCACCAATTTATGGTGTATGGGGTGGGCTATTTATAGCCACTAGGCAACCTGACCCGATTTGTCCGAAATGACCCTGGGTCACTAAGGATTTGACATGTGTTCCAATGGTCAGATTTCAAACACACGCGGCAACTTTACTTGGACTACATGTAAAGCTGACTCATGCAGCTCTGGATAAGATTTGCTCTCATTGTCTTCGCTCGAAGACATAGGATTTTGGTTAAGCATTACTTCAGTCACCCTGTCTTTGTTCACTTGGACCCCACTTAACAGTACGGTGGTTCCTATGACTCAACAAAGAAAAAAAGGAACAATGAAACAACTAAGTCTTCGCGCTCCATAGTCTTCATGCGATGTCTTCTCTTGTCATAGCCTTCAATGTGAATATCTTCACGTACCACCTTTGTCTTCAATGTCTTCATACATTTTTAGGGGTCATCTCCGGTAGGTAAACCGAATCAATGAGGGACTACTACCTGTGTTATCCTGCAATTCTCACAAACACATTAGTCCCTCAACTAGGTTTGTCGTCAATACGCCAAAACCAACTAGGGGTGGCACTAGATGCACTTGGTCGTTCAGCAGCGTCGGGCGCTCCCGCGCTGCGAATTGTGACCAGAATAGCTTCTCCGTCGCATGTCCCTCCTGAGCCTAGAAGAATTGCACGACGTCGGCGGCACTCTTTTGAAGATCCGCAAAGACATCTAGAGAACTCCATAGTCGATTCAGCGGGGCATATCTCTGATCGCCAAACTTAGTGTGTAAAAGAAAGGGCTTACGAGCCGCTATCTGTTCGGCCTGTCGGACATCCTCACGAGCTGCCCTAGATTCGGATCGCGCCTCTTTGGCCTCCTCAAGGGCCTTGGTGAGCTCGTTTGCCTTGGTTTTATTCTGCTCCTCGAGGGACTTGCACTTGCGGGCAGCATCCTTGAGCTCCTGCTCTACTACAGATACCCGCTCCTCAACCTGGCGCCGGCTGGCTTGTTCGGTCTTCAAATCTGCAGCCGCTTTATCAGCGGCCGCATTGCTCACTCTCACCTGCTCCTTGGCCTGGGCAAGTTCATCCCTAAGGGTCTCGACCTCGGCAGCGCCATCTGCAATTTCACACATAACAAAGTCCAAGTTTGAACTTGGCATTCGCACATTTATATAGGCACAAATGGGATGTTCGCAGCATACCTTGTACCTCGTCGAGCCGCTTGTCAATAAGGATGATGTCCTCATCGGCCAGCTTCAGTTACCGTTTCAGATTGGAAACCTCCACGGCCTGGGTGGTTGCCGCTAACAGAGAAGCCTGTTATTCCAGCCAAATAAGTATGTTATTTCCTACAGAAATATGTAGATCGTCTGTTCACCCTTCTTCATGGGCCGACCAGAGTCACAGGGGATACTATCCATATACAGGCATATTTTCCATATGGAAAGTGGCTAAAGACATTACATCGCATACCTTGAAGCCTGTTAGTAGGCTCATAAAGGCTTCATGCAACCCGCTTTTAGCGGACTGAATCTTCTCAGCCACCGTACCCATCAAGGTAAGGTGCTCCTCCAAGAAGGATGCACTCCGCAGTCGATCCCTCAGCATGTTCGGCGCCTCCGGATTCACAGAGGTCGCTGCAAGAATAGGCGCTCCCCCCTCCCTTGAAGGGGGCCGCTATTCGACTCTGGCTCTGTCTTCGGATCGGTATTTGGCTGGGGGCCGAACAATCCAGGGCCCTCATCTCCGGTCTTCACAGGGTTCGCGTCCCCCGTGTCCTCAACGGCTGAGGTATTATCCTCCGGTGCCGTATTGATGGTCCTCTGCACCTCTCGGTGATCCGGAGGAATCCTCTGTGATGACACCTCAATGTCACCTGCCCTAGGGGGCGAGGAAACTTGTGGAGGCGTCTCGCTCTCCATCATCTCCGGCGCCAAATCCCCTGACGAGGAGGATTCTTGAGGGAGATCGCGGGCCGGAATGAAACACATGAGTTAATATTATTCTCAAAATTCATAAAGGAGCGGATGTATGTAAAGAGTCCTCCGGTACTTACAATTCGGCAAGGGGCATGGACTAGTGGCGGGGCTTGGGGATATCCTCGGTGTCCGAATCCAAGTCATCCGAAAGAGATAAGTTTCCCCTCTTAGACACCCACGCCTCCGGGTCTGTGGAGGCCACCCTCTTTATCCCTTTGAGAGGAGGTTTATCTTATTCTTATTCCTCCTCCTCATCCTCGTTTTCGTCTCCCTCTTTAGAGGAGGGAGCCTTGGTCCCTCTAGACATAGTGTCTGAGGTACCTTCATGGAGGAGGCCACTTTCAACCTCCTTGTTCTTCTTCTTCTTGTCCTTCTTTACCGGCACCTGGTATGTCACTGGGACCAGCATCCTCATTAGGAGGGAATCGGCTGAGCCATCGGGAAGAGGGGCCGGACACCTGATCTGCTCCGCCTTCTTTGTCCAGACATGTTTAAAGGATGGAATGGTTAGTGTATCCCCTGGATTAACAAATCAAGATATAGGCGGAAGCTTAGCCCTTACCGAGGGGGGTCGGATGGTTGTAGTCAAGACCAACGTCTTCGGACGTCTCCGGCCACGACTTCTGAGATTTAAAGAGAAATTTCTAGATCTCGTTGTGTGTCGTGTCGAAGAATTATCGCAGAGTTTGCATCCCTTCCTGATTAAACTCCCATAAACGGAGAGGTCATCGATGGCAGGTAAGCGTTCGGCGGATGAGCATCACCTGAATCACGTCAGTGAGGCGTGTGTTCTTCTCTATTATACTTTTGATGCGCTTTTGCAGCATTAGCACCTCATCAGTCGATCCCCACTCTGGACCCTTGTTGGTCCATGAAGCGAGTCGCGGAGGGGGTCCGGATCTGAATGCAGGAGTGGCTGCCCACTTGGTGCCACGGGGTTCGGTCATATAGAACCACTCCTGCCGCTATGTCTTGACGGTATCCACAAAGGCCCCTTTAGGCCAGATGGCGTGAGGAAGCTTGCTCACCATGGCTCCGCCGCAATCCGTGTGCTCCTCGTCGACCACCTTCGGCTTCACGTTGAAGGTCTTGAGCCATAGGCCGAAGTGTGGGGGGATGCGGAGAAACGCCTCACACATAACAATCAATGCTGAGATATGGAGGAAGGAGTTCGGGTCTAGATCGTGAAAATCTAGCCCATAGTAGAACATGAGGCCGCGAACAAAGGGGTGAAGGGGAAACCCTAACTCGCGGTGTAAGTGGGGGATGAACACGAGCCTTTTACCAGGATCTGGGGTAGGGATGACTTGCCCCTTCGTCGGATGTCTGTGTTGGATTTCCACGGTTAAGTACCTTGCCTCTTGGAGTCCCTGGATATCCTTCTTCGTCACGGAAGAGGCCACCCACTTGCCTTGCGAACCGGATCCGGACATGGTTGGAGAGCATGGTGGCAATGGAGAAGGATTGAGACTTGGGAGCTGGAGCTCAAAGATGGGAAGGCTGAGGATGGAGAAGGTGAAAGCACAAGTGCTCCCTGGGTGATTTTGGTAATTAATGTCAACATATCTCTTGTTGGACTAATGCTTCTACCTAGTATGTTTCAGATAAGTTCAACAATGGAGTGGCACAGACTAGAGGATGTGGAACCCCTTCAAGATGCTGACAACAAATGATTGGCTCAAGCTCAAAGCTCAGGACTCTACATTTTATTTTAGTGATCCAAGATCACATTGAGTCCATAGGAAAGCCAGTACTATAAAGAGGGGATGAGGTGTTGCCTAATGGCTTGCTTGCTCAAAGTTCTTAGTGATATGCTCCAAAAGCCCTCAACTACTTTCTTATATCCACATATGTCCCAAACCAAAAGTCAAACTCGGCCCCACCAAAACTTTCTATCCGGCGCCACCGAGTGCAGTTGACATAGCCACTGCCAGAAACCCTAATCAATTCGGTCTCAACGATGGGATCTCGGTCTCACTGAGATGGTGTTGCAAAATCGCTGTTGCCTACTACAACAATTTCGGTCCGACTGAGTTTGCTTGGCCAACTCTCTATTTTTTTATTACCCAAATCGGTCCCACCGAGTTTGTGTAATCGGTCAAACTGAGATGAGGCTTTACCCTAACCATAGCACATTGGTCCCACCGAGTCGATTATATCGGTCCCACCAAAATGCCTAACGGTCACATTTTGAACTAAATCGATCTTCTTGAGTTTCATGATTCGGTCCCACCGAGTTTGGTGATTTGTGTGTAACGATTAGATTATGTGTGGAGGCTATTTATACCCCTCCACCCACTCTTCATTCGTGGAGAAAGCCATCAGAACATGCCTACACTTCCAACATACATTTTCCGAGAGAGAACCACCTACACTTGTGTTGAGGTCAAGATGTTCCATTCCAACCACATAAATCTTGGTATCTAGCCTTCCCCAAGTTGCTTTGCACCAAATCCAAATCCTGTGAGAGAGAGTTGAGTGTTGGGGAGACGATCATTTGAAGCACAAGAGCATGGAGTTCATCATCAACACACCATTTGTTACCTCTTAGAGAGTGGTGTCTCCTGGATTGGCTAGGTGTCACTTGGGAGCCTCCATCAAGATTGTGGAGTTGAACCAAGGAGTTTGTAAGGGCAAGGAGATCGCCTACTTCGTGAAGATCTACCTGAGCGAGGCAAGTCCTTCGTGGGAGTAGGCCATGGTGGGATAGACAAGGTTACTTCTTCATGGACCCTTCATGGGTTTTGCCCTCCATGGACTCGCGCAACCGTTACCCTTCGTGGGTTGAAGTCTCCATCAACATGGATGTACGATAGCAACACCTATCAGAACCACGCGAAAAATCTCCGTGTCTCCAATTGCATTTGCACAATGCAATCCCATCCCTTTACATTCTTGCAACTTGCATGCTTTACTTTCCGCTGCTCATATACTCTTGTCATGCTTGCTTGATATGTATTGTGAATGTTTAAACTTGTGCCAAAACTCTACTTAAACCTAAAGAAATTAAAAACTACAACTTTTCTTGATTAAAGTCTATTCACCCCCCTCTAGACTCCACTTCTCGATCCTTTCAATTGGTATCAAAGCTTTGGTCTCCATTGCTTTAGTTTAATCACCATTGGAGGAAGATGGATGAGTGTACGTTGGGTAGTCTTAGACGTAGAGTGCCCATTCTTGATGGAGAGTTCTTCATGAGTGAAAAAATGAGATGCTTGAGATTTTCAACGAATATCATTTGAACAAGTACATTACTAGCCCTTGCGCACCTCATGTTGATCCTTTGCATCCTACCCTTGATGAGTCTATTGACATGATCCGCAACCTTAGAACTATTAATCTTATCACTAGAGGCTTGCCTAGAAACTTGATTGGATGTTTGCCTACTCTTTATTGTGCCGACACTATATGGAGATTTCTTGAGGAAAGATTTCCAAACTATTCCTTGCAAAACTTAGATGAAATTCTTAATAAGTCTATTGCCTTGAGTAAGATGAATTCTAGTGATCCTATGTTTGGTGATTGTCTATTTGAGCTTACCAATCTCATGCATGCCAAAGGAGATGTTGGAATGATTAGCAATTTCATATCCGAAGCTATTAGAATTCATAAAGGTGACCGTTGTGATGATCATTTATCTAATGAATTACCCTCTCTAGGAATTGATCAAATACAAGACGATCTTGAACATGGATACTATGATGAGGATGATGATAGTTACAGTGATCTTGACGATGCGATGAGACACTTTGCTCTGATGGCTAATCTTCGCGGCTACATGGCTAGAGGAAAGGAATGGGTTCTTGATAGTGGATGTACTGATCATATGACCGGAGACAAAGATATGTTTCGTGAGCTTGCCGAAAACAACAGCCCTCGAAAGTATCTCACTTTTGGTGATAACTCAAAGGGTAAGGTGGTTGGCCTGGCCATCTCACATGATAGCTCCATACAAAACATCATGCTCACTGAATCCCTTTGGTACAATTTACTTTCAGTATCTAGACTTGCTGATTTCGGTTTTAATGTCCTATTTACTAAATTAGATTGCCAAGTGTTTCAAAGAGACAATAATAAAATGGTCTTTACCGGTATACGTAGATGTGATTTTACATTGTTGATTTCACTAAAAAGGCTCAACCTAGAACTTTCTTAATTGCTAAATCCTCTAAAGGATGGTTGTGGCATAGAAGGCTAGGTCATGTGGGCATGCGAAATCTTGATAAGCTTATTAAAGGTAATCATATCCTAGGAGTAAAAGATGTTATATATGACAAGGATAGACTTCGTAGTGCTTGTCAAGCAGGAAAAGAAGTTGGAGAGAGTCACCTCATGAAGAACATCATGACCACGAGTAGACTACTCGAGCTACTTCACATGGATATCTTTGGTCCCAATGCCTACAAGAGTCTCGGTGGTAACTCATTTTGTCTAGTCATAGTCGATGACATTTCAAGATTTACGTGGGTGTTCTTCCTTGATGATAAATCGCAGGTCCAAAAGATCTTAAAAAACTGCGCTAGGAAGGCCCAAAATCAATTTGAAGTGAAGATCAAGAAGGTTTGGAGCGACAACGGAACGGAGTTCAAGAACGCAAATGTGGATACCTTTCTTGACGAAGAGGAGATTTCACACGAGTTCTCGGCTACGCACACACCTCAACAAAATGGAGTGGTCGAGACGAAGAAAATGAGGAAGTACACCAAGATGAACATCAACAACCCCGTTCTCCACCATGACAAGAGAATGAAAACGTCAACAATGAAGAAGGCCAAGAAGAAGAACAAGATTAAGAGGATGTTCCACCCCGAGCCAAGAAAAAGCACCCACAAGTTCGAGCAAGAGTCGCCAAAGACCATCCCATCGAGCAAATCTACAATGATATCCAAACCGGGAGAATCACTCGCTCTAAAACTCGTTTGGCTAACTTTTGTGAACATTATTCATTCATCTCTAACATTGAACCTATGAAGGTTGAAGAAGCATTGGAAGATCCAGATTGGATAAACTCCATGCATGAAGACCTACACAACTTTGAGAGAAATCAAGTGTGGACATTGGTCGAGAAGCCCGACAACAACGACAACATCATCGGTACCAAATGGGTGTTTCGCAACAAGCAAGATGAAGATGTACAAGTTGTTCGCAACCAAGCACATCTAGTCGCCCAAGGCTACACTCAAGTCGAAGTTATGGAGTATGGTGAGATATATGCCCCCGTTGCTATACTTGAGTCGGTTCGCATCTTAATTGCTTATGCTAATCACCATGATATCACGTTGTACCAAATGGACATTAAAAGTGCTCTTTTTAAATGGTGAAATTAAGGAAGAAGTTTATGTTAAGCAACCTCCCGGCTTTGTCAATCCTAAGAAACCTAATCATGTTTACAAACTTCACAAAGCTCTTTATTGTCTTAAACAAGCTCCTAGAGCGTGGTATAAATGCTTGACCAAGTTCCTTATTGAAAAAGGCTTTTAAATTGGAAAATAGGCTCTACTCTTTTTACTAAAAGGTTTAATCAAGAACTATTTGTGTGCCAAATTTATGTTGATGATATTATATTTGGTTCCACTAACCCTCATTTTAGTGAGAAGTTTGGAAAGCTAATGTCGGAGAAGTTTGAGATGTCTATGATGAGTAAGCTCAAATTCTTTCTTGGTTTACAAATCAAGCAAACTAAGGAAGGTAACTTTGTTTCTCAAACAAAGTACACCAAGGACTTATTCAAGAAGTTTAATATGCAAGAATGCAAAGGTATGAAAACACCCATGCCTACTAGTGGACATCTTGACTTGACTAAGGACGGTGAACCGGTTGATCAAAAAGTTTACCGCTCTATGATTGGTTCATTGTTATATTTATGTGCCTCTTGTACCGATATTATGCTAAGTGTGTGCATGTGTGCATGATATCAAGCGGCTCCTAAAGAATGCCATCTTAAGGCTGTGAAAATGATAGTGAGATACTTAATACACACACCAAATTTTGGCATTTGGTATCCTAAGAGGTCTTCTTTCGATCTTGTTGGTTACTACGATTCGGACTATGCCGGAGACAAGGTTGATAGAAAGTCCACTTCGGGTACTTGTCAATTTCTTGGTAGATCTCTTGTGTCTTGGTCTTCCAAGAAACAAAAGTCGGTAACCTTATCCACCACCGAAGTGGAATACATTGCCGCTGGTTCATGTTGTGCTCAATTACTTTGGATGACCCAAACTCTTAAAGATTATGCGATATATGTGAAACATGTTCCATTGCTTTGCGACAATGAAAGTGTTATCAAGATTTCTCACAATCTCGTGCAACAATCTCGAACTAAGCATATTAAAGTTCGTCATCATTTCATTCGAGATCATGTTGCCAAAGGGGACATTGATCTTAAGGATGTTCGCACCGATAAGCAATTGGTGGATATATTCACCAAAACACTTCATGAGAAAGTCTTTTTCCGTTTTAGAGGTGAATTGAACATCATTGATGCTTCAAACTTGGAGTAGAAACTCCATTTCGATACATTCAAGGCATGAGCCTTTGACTAATCCTTGATATTTCTTTCATGATGCTATTTATATGTCTTGGATATACTTGCATCCTTGCATGCTACGTAACCCTTGTAGGTACTTGGATGAATCTAAATCCGTGAGATTGTAACTCCCTCATATCTTGAGAAATCTCTACATCACCAAGTCTCTAAACAATGGTGGTTGAAGTCAAGGAAGCAAGAAACTTTCAAACATATCCTTTGACAATTCTACATTAAGTTTTATGATTGTCATGTTGGATATACAAGTGCTCTTCCTTGCAAATCTAACCCATGTAGGAAGATGAATTCGAATTCCAAGTGCTGCTTCCAACTCTTGATGAGCTACATCAACCTTGAGCAACCCACACAAGTTCAACTATGTGATCAAGATCAACATCACCACCCAAGGCATGTTATTCCATCTTAGAGAAGCTTTACTCCAAGACATGGATCAAAGCAACTCAACAAGATGTGAATACATCAAGATGATTAAACGAAAAATGGTAACCCCATTTTGAGCTATGACCTATGAGTATGACCTATGAACAAGTGTCCTCACTTGACTCCTAAGTCAATATACTCTAACATAGGTGACTTTGTCGCCGACCAATTCTAGATGAAGTTCTCTTGTGTTTCTCTGTGCTCTTGCATTTGTATCGTGCATATTTGTTTCCCCTTTCAAAAAGAAAACTTCATCTAGATTTCTTTTCTGATTATTTGTGTTCTGCATTCCCTGCATCCAATTCATTGCAAATCTTTCAGCTAATTCCTTGCAAATGCTTGTAAGATCTAAATTGCATAGTGAGCTGAGATGACAAGTGTTTTCTCTGTGATGGACTCGGTCACACCGATTTGTTTCCTTCGGTCCAACTGAATTATTTCAGCGCCACCGAAGTACACAACTCGGTGCCATCGATTTCACTACAAGAAAGACATCTTGCCACTTGATTACTGCATTCTTTTTGCTCCAGCTCCACTCATTGTTTCTTGTCCTCTACCAGCATCACATTCGACTTGCTATTTTGCATTGTGACTCAAGGACCGAACCCATTTGTAATAACAATCCAGAAGAGCCCTTCTTGGAAATTGATGACAAAGGGGGGGGGAGAGATCACATCAAAGCTTAAGCTTAATCATTTCTATAGGGGGAGAGAATACTCAGGGGGAGAGTGTAAGAAACCCCAGATGCTTAGTATTCCAGTGGAGAGAAGTCACATGTCTTTAAGAGGAGAAAGACATGTTCATAGTTGATTGTTTGCATTAGCTCTGTGTCTTTTCTTTTCTCTGATTTTATGTTCCCTATCTTCTCCCAGTATCCCATGCTAGATTCAGGGGGAGCAAGCCATCTAAGGGAAGGAAATCCTTGAATTCAATGAACATCTTTACCTTTGGGGACATGTCTATATCCAATGGGGTACTCAGTACTCACTCTCTACATGTCATCCCAGTCTTGGTACTCTTGTGGTTTTTTTTGTTCGCTCTGGCTAGTAGGTATATCTGTGTTATCTAACCTTGTTTACTCAGGTTCATTCCTTCCTAAGCCAACTCAAGACCACAAGGTAAGTATATGCATCACAGTCATGTGTATGAGGATTTCTTGCTGATGTACATACTGTTTGCAAGAAGGAATCATGAGCATGAAGGTACATTTCCTATACTCACATCATTTTCTCTGATGCATATAGCCAAGATACATGTAACACATTACTTACTCTGTCATGCTTATGCATTCACATGCTCCTATATTCCATATTTACATGATTTCATACATGTAGGGGGAGCCTATGCATGTTACATGTCTTTCCAAAGCTTTACTTGTTATTCTCTATATCTTTATCTAAAGCTTTGATGTATGTTGTCACATAAGTTTTACAATGGAGTGGCATGGACTAGAGGGTGTGGAACCCCTTCAAGATGCTGAGGACAAAGGATTGGCTCAAGCTCAAAGCTCAGGACTCTACATTTTATTTTAGTGATCCAAGATCACATTGAGTCCAAAGGAAAGCCAATACTATTAAGAGGGGATGAGGTGTTGCCTAATGGCTTGCTTGCTCAAAGTGCTTAGTGATATGCTCCAAAAGCCCTCAACTACTTTCTCATATCCACATATGTCCCAAACCAAAAGTCAAACTCGGCCCCACCGAAACTTTCTATCCGGCGCCACCAAGTTCAGTTGACATGGCCACTGCCAGAAACCCTAATCAATTAGGTCTCACTGATGGGATCTCGGTCTCACCGAGATGGTCTTGCAAACTCTCTATTGCCTATTACAATAATTTTGGTCCCACCAAGTTTGCTTGGCCAACTCTCTGTTTTGCTTATTACCCAAATCGGTCCCATCGAGTTTGTGTAATCAGTCAAACTGAGATGAGGCTTTACCCTAACCCTAGCACATCGGTCCCACCGAGTCGATTATATCGGTCCCACCTAAATGCCTAACGGTCACATTTTGAACTAAATCGGTCTGATCGAGTTTCATGATTCGGTCCCACCGAGTTTGGTGATTTGTGTGTAACGGTTAGATGTTGTGTGGAGGCTATTTATACCCCTCCACCCTCTCTTCATTCGTGGAGAAAGCCATGAGAACATGCCTACACTTCCAACATACATTTTTTAAGAGAGAACCACCTACACTTGCGTTGAGGTCAAGATGTTCCATTCCAACCACATAAATCTTGATCTCTAGCCTTCCCCAAGTTGCTTTCCACTCAAATCATCTTTCCACCAAATCCAAATCCTGTGAGAGAGAGTTGAGTGTTGGGGAGACTATCATTTGAAGCACAAGAGCAAGGAGTTCATCATCAACACACCATTTGTTACCTCTTGGAGAGTGGTGTCTCCTAGATTGGCTAGGTGTCACTTGGGAGCCCCGTCAAGATTGTGGAGTTTAACCAAGGAGTTTGTAAGGGCAAGCAAATCGCCTACTTCGTGAAGATCTACCCGAGTGAGGCAAGTCCTTCATGGGCAAAGACCATGGTGGGATAGAGAAGTTTGCTTCTTCGTGGACCCTTCATGGGTGGAGCCCTGTGTGGACTCGCGCAACCGTTACCCTTCGTGGGTGGAAGTCTCTATCAACGTGGATGTACGATAGCACCACCTATCGGAACCACGTCAAAAATCTCCGTGTCTCCAATTGCATTTGCACACTCCAATCCCATCCCTTTACATTCTTGCAACTTGCATGCTTTACTTTCCGCTGCTCATATACTCTTGTCATGCTTGCTTGATATGTATTGTGAATGTTTAAAGTTGTGCCAAAACTCTACTTAAACCTAAAGAAATTAAAAACTGCAACTTTTCTTGATTAAAGTCTATTCACCCACCCTGTAGACTCCAGTTCTCGAGCCTTTCAGAAGGCATGGGGTAAAATATGGGTCCTTATCCCTTTATAAAGGCAACGAATGTCAAGTGACCCCGCACAAGCCTTAAAATTTGCCTATTCCGAGCGGATGGCATGGTTGGATTACCCAAACCCTCATTGATGAAAATCCCGCAATAAGGGGACACGATCTTTGCTTTGACAAGATGTGTCACTGGGAGTTGCGTCTCAAAACACCAAACAGGAGGCTGAAAAAATGGTTCAAAATAATAATAAGGCCAGGATTCAATGCCTCGCCAAAAAAGTTGTCAGAGGACATAACCTTTTTTTGTTTAAAGTATTTTTCCTTTGAGGTCCAGGGTTGTAACTATTGCACAGAGACGGATATAGTTCTTTTGATCAACTACTTTGGAGTATTCGGAGGAGGAACCCACCTTGCAATGCCGAAGACAATCTGCGCGCCGCACACATCGTCATTGAAGCGTGGTTCAGGGGCTACTGAGTGAGTCCTGGATTAGGGGGTCCCCGGGCATCCGGGCTATGTGACGTGGGCCAGCCTGGTGGGCCGTAAAGATACATGATAGAAGGCTTCCCCCGTGTCTGGATGGGACTCTCCTTGGCGTGGAAGGCAAGCTTGGCGTTCGGATATGAAGATTCCTCTCTCTGTAAACCGACTCTGTACAAACCCTAGTCCCCTCCAGTATCTATATAAACCGAACGGTTTAGTCCATTGAGGAAGTCATAATCATACGGGCTAGACATCTTGGGTTTAGCCATTACGATCTCGAGGTAGATCAACTCTTGTAACCCCTATATTCATCAAAGTCAATCAAGCAGGACGTAGGGTATTACCTCCATCAAGAGGGCCCGAACCTGGGTAAATATCGTGTCCCCTACCTCCTGTAACCTTCGATCCTCAGACGCATAGTTCGGGACCCCCTACCCGAGATCTGCCGGTTTTGACACCGACAACGGAGGCTGGAGATCTCGGAGGAGAAGTGCATCAACAACGCCTCGGCGGTCTCGCTCTACAAGGTGTGTGCGAGGGGGTCACTCCATCTGTGCCCTATCCTCCTGCTGACGAGCACATCCGCAACAACGACGCTCGGTCTAGGGTGAGCCATCGCCCTCAGGCCGCCCCCACCACTGGAGCGACTTCTCCCGGATGGGTCGACCAAACTGCTGCGCTCCGCAGAGCTGCTGACCCTCGGGTGCAACCCCGCTACCCAGACGGTCGCCCCACAACTGCGTGGACGCAACACCACCACCATGACCGGTGCCGGTGCCATCAGGAGCCAGGAAATGGTGCGGCCGACGTCATGGACATCCATGTCGAGCACCGCCACGGAGGCTTTGGCGTGAGCTCAGTTGCTGCTAAGGTTTCCACCCATGGCTGAGCAGATGGATGAATGGCGTGCCACCATCCAGAGCCTGCTCGGTTTCACCGAATCTGGGGGCTCACGACGAGTCGGCCGGCCACGACCTCCTCAAGCAACGGCAACTGCCCGTACTGATGGCCGAACGGAGGGGGCCATCCCCATGGTGCAGTCCAACCCTCGAGCACGGCAGCCGATGCAGGCACAGCTGAATCAAGACCCTGATGACGTCTCGATTGCCTCTTCCAACTCTCGAGCACGTCCAGGCCAACGTCAAGCTCCAGAGGATAGGCGACGGAGAGATGCGCGTGTTGATATGAATCGACGCCACGACGACCTCCGCCAGACCGACGGGTGCGACGGCCTTGACGTCGACGAACCTGCGCTTGGTTTTGGCACGTGCCTACCTTTCAAGGTTGGCTGCCCTGCTTGTACATGGAAGCTGTGGCAAGTCCATTGGTCGTCCGTTCGCACGTTCAAGCCAGTGATACCTGAGAAGTATGATGGAAGGCTAAACCCGATAGAGTTCTTGAGCATCTACACCATCGTTGTTCAAGCTGCCGCTTGAAGACATGAGGTGTTCGACAACTACTTGTTGTTGGCCCTCAAGTCCAATGTGAGGTCTTGGCTGATGCACCTGCCGGTGAACTCCACTTCTTCTTGGGCAGACCTGTGCCATGAGTTCATTGGTGCCTTCACCGGTGGCCACCAAGAGCCTGGCAGACCCAGCGACCGGCAACTTCTCCGGTAGAAAGAAGGAGAAACTCTCCATAATATTTACAGAGATTTAGTAATGTTCATAGGAATATTCCAAATATCCATCCGACAGCCGTTATAGCAGACTTCCAGTCCAATGTGCGCAATCGTCGCATTCGTTCTAAGATGAATGTGCGGTTGCCCAAGATTGTGAAGGAGCTATATGCACTAGGATGGAGGAAGGAAGGAAGTTGCCCGAATAGGAGGATTGCATCAATGTTGATTTAGAGGATGAATATTAATCAACTGGCCAGAGAAAGGGCAAGAAGCACAATAAGAAGCCAAGGGATAAAGCAGTGATGAATGTAGAAGGTTCGGGCACACCTAGTAGCGGCAAGAAGGCTAAGGATGATGTAGCGACCAGACCTCAAATAGTCCGATCTCTGTGCTTTAGTGTCATCCCTAGATTAGTAATGCTGACATGCACAGTACTTGAAGGATTTATAACAGAGTAGCAATCACACACTTATTACATTGAATGTCTCAAAAGAGAATTTATTACAATAAATATGGCTTAAGGCCATATAATAACGATAACAGCGGAAGTCTTGGAAGATAAGTGAGTCCATCAACTCCAACGGCATCATTGAGTATAGAACCATGACCTAAAGGCACCTTACTCGTCGTCTGAAAAGTCTGCAACATGAACGTTGCAGCCCGAAAATGGGTCAGCACATGGAATATGTCGGCAATGTAACACATAGAGAGTAATGAAAGAATAAAGCTATACTACATGCATATATGGCTGGTGGAAGGCTCTATGGTTACAGTTTTTGCATAAAGCCAATTTTTCCCTGCTGCAAAGGAATAAATTTTTATTTAACTATGATGGTCGTTGTTGAACATTGAGAAGATAGACATCCTCTCAATCCCAATTAAACATTAACATTAAAACCCAACAAAATTAATTAAAGTAACATGATGAGATTCACATGATAATCCAAGTACTAGATACTCAATACGTCCATAACCGGGGACACGGCTAACCATGATTAGTTTATACACTCTGTAGAGGTTTTCACACTTTTCCCCACAAGACTCAATCTCCTCCGTTAGGATTCTTGCACTACATGGTGTTTGAGAAACGGATGACCGAGACATAGTCGTCTTTCAGAAGCGCTAGCATCTTACGATCGGGTAGATAGTATCAACCTGCATCCCCTACATCTGCTAGTCTACCACTATAAGAGTTCGCACGACTTAGTCAACTATGCTAGAGCCCATAGTAGCTTGTGGCTGCACACAGAAGTTTCTAGTATGAATAATCACATGATCCCTTTGAGATTGGGTGGCGGTGCATAAAGAAAAACAGGAAATCGCTGGAATACCCAGGTGCCTCAATCCACCCAGATGTGTGTTTAAGTTGCCACCTTAAATAAACCATTAATTTATCAATCTCACATCTATCATGGATACACTCACCCAATCCACGTCTACCAGCATAGCATGGCATAATAAGCAAATGTAGAAGTAACTCCCAAGGGTTTGATAATAAAACAGGTAATAGGTACTACCTCATCTACTTCCCAAAACCCACATATTAATCAGATCCTAATCATGCAATTGTTTGAGGATTGATCTAATGCAATAAAACTCGGTAGTAAAGAGGTATGATCAAAGTGTTACTTGCCTTGCTGATGATCTGCGAAACCTAGAGATTCAAAGTAGCAAGCGACACACTCCGGGTACTCTATCGCAAACAAACAAGCATACAATAATTACTAATCTAATGCACGGGTAAAACTCAAATAGGAAATCTAACCAGAAAGTTCAACTTAAGAACTCCGGTTTGCAAAAAGAATCAAATCGAATGAAGCAACAAAAGTCAAACAGCAAAAGAAACAAACTTCATTTACTAATCTGGATCTAAGTCAAATTTTATAGATGCAAAAACTTGTTTGAGTTGGTTAAACAGAAAGAGGGTTTTGAGACGAAACTCCAGGCGCTTGAATCGCCTCATTCCGATAAACGAGCGAAAAGGTAAACTAAAACGAAAATCGGATCAGAAATCACGATCAAAAATCGCGATCAGAAATAATCGCGGAAAATCCGAGAAAAAGAAAAATTGACGAATAGATTAACGAATGAACGTTCGTTATCTGAAACTAAATGGTGAACACGTTCGTTAAAAGGAATGAACAAGAGAACACTCGCTAAACAAATAAACCGGAAAAACTGATTTATAAAAAAAACGAAAGTAGGGTTTCTAAAAAAACGGATCGGGTTTTTTTTAAAAACCGGACCACGGCGGCAGCGGCGGCTATACCTTCGGCTCGGCTCCGGCGCGGCGACGGGACGGTGCGGGGTGGCGGGGCTGCGGCGGCGGCGGCTCCTGGCGGCGCTAGGCGGCGGCGGTGGCTCGGCGGGGCTGGGACGCGGTGAGGGCGGCGGGGTGGCGGCGTATTTATAGGACGGGGGCTCGGCCGGCTTGGGAAAGGGGCGACGGCAGAGGCGGCTCGGGGTCGGACTCCCCGAGTCCGGCGGCGACACAGCGGGGCTGGCGCTAGCGCTCGCGAGGTCGGCCCGGCTCGGCTGGGCCTTGGCCCAGTCGGGCTCTCGCGCGTTTTTTTAAATTCCGCCGAACAAAAAATAAATTCTAGAAAATAAATAAAAATCTAAAAATGCCAAGACAATTTTCGCCGTCTAAATAAAATATGTAGAACAGGATGAACATTTTCTTGACCCTAAAATGCAGTTTTGAAAACGTGTAATTTTTCCTAAATTCAAATAAAATAGCAAGAAAATCCGAAATAAAATCTTACTTGATTTTTTTATTAAACCTTCAATATTTCTTTACTTTGGGAAAGTCATTTTATTCCCTCTCTCATATTTTTCATTTTATAGAAATAATTGAAGATAAAGTAAATAAAATCAATGATCCTATTTTCAAAATTTGAGAAAAACCTAAATATGAAAATAATGAAATCCCCAACTCTCTCCGTGGGTCCTTGAGTTGCGTAGAATTTCTGCATCAGGACAAAAGCAAATAAAATATGATATGCAGTGATGACCTAATGTATAACATTCCAAATTGAAATTTGGGATGTTACAGATGAGGCCCCCGGCAAAGAAGTTGCTGCTTGCCCAACCTGCCGGGAAGCCGCTGCCACTGAGAAAGCTGGGAAAGGTGATGGTCTGTACTTCAAGATCCACCGGACTAAGGGCCATGATCTTTAGGAAAGTTATCAAGTTGAGCAGCTTGTCAAGAAACAGAGGGCAGAATATGACAAGCGTGATAAGGAAAAAGGTCAGAATGCTGCTGGAGAAAAGGGCCGAGGCGGTGAAGCAAATCGCCCCGCAATCCCTATCAGAACCAAGGAAAACTCGCCAGGGGTCAAGGGAAGGAAGTTTGTGATGATGAGAGTGATGAAGGGAATGAAGAGGAAACCAATGAGCAGGAATTTTGGAAGGCCACTGATGCCCTGTGTGTTGATGGGGGTTCACCTTTGCACACCTCACACATCCAGCTCAAGTGGTGGGCACGAGAGATCAATGATGTGGAGCCAGCGCCGGAGGCCCGGAAACCACTCAAATGGTCCCGCACGCCAATCATCTTTGATGAGGAAGATCACCCTAACCGCACCACCGCAGTAGGATGCTTGCCTTTGTTGGTCTCCCCGACAATTCGCAACCTCAAGGTCACAAAGATGTTAGTGGATGGCAGGGCCGGTCTGAATCTGATTTCCCCAGCAGTCATCAGTAAGCTTCAGATAGGAGAGGAAGAGCTAGAGGTTACATGCATGTTTCAAGGAGTTAACCCCTGCAGGAGCCATCCTAAAGGGAAGATTACGCTGCCATTGATGCTTGGAGGAGAACTAAACTACCGGAGAGAGAAGATTGTGTTTAACGTGGTTGATCTCCCCCGGCCCTAGCCAAGTTCATGGCAGCATCCCACTATGCTTATAACACTCTGAAGATACTTGGGCCATTGGGAGTCATCACTATCCTGTCAGATGAGAAGTATGCAATTATCTGCGTGGACAAGATGTACCGGGATGCAGTCGCAGTAGGGGCTGCGGCATCAACAGTTCCCACCAAGGAAAGTAAAGGAAAGAAAAGGGATTCTAGGACCACCGGCAACGTGTCCGGGAAGCGCGCCCCCTCCGAGTGCACGGCACCCGTTGACGACGTGCCAGAGTGTTCCAACAGAAAGAGATCCAAGGTTGCTGCACACCAATTCAAGAAGGTCCCGACAGGGCTGGCTGGCGTTGATGGTACTTTCACGATCAGCGCCACCCTTGATGACAAATAGGAAAGCGTGCTCATTGCCTTCATGTGGAAGAATATCAATGTGTTTGCCTGGAAACCAAATGATATCCCCGGGTTCCCAGGGAGTTAATCGAGCACCACCTTGCTCTCTTCCCACACGCCAAACCTGCCAAGCAGAAAGTCCGGAAGCAGGCCTTGGAGAGGTAGCAGTTCATTGCTGAGGAAAGCAAGAAATTGGAGGTATCTGGTTTAGTTAGAGGAGTACTGCATCCAACATGGTTAGCAAATCCAGTGTTAGTCAGGAAGGCTAATGGGAAATGGAGGCTTTGCATTGACTTCACAGACCTCAGCATGGCTTGCCCGAAGGACCCATTTCCCTTGTCGTGTATCGATCAGATTGTGGATTCCACCTCAGGGTGTGATTTTCTCTCCTTCCTGGATGCATACTCCGGATATCACCAGATCTTCATGTCCAAAGAAGATGAAGAGAAGACATCATTTATCACACCAAGTGGTACGTACTGCTTTGTCCGAATGCCGTTCGGACTAAAGAGTGCCGGGTCCACTTTTGCAAGGGCAGTTCAGATTGGTTTTGAGTCATAGTTACACGGAAACATAGAAGCTTATGTGGATGATATCATGGTGAAGACCAAGGATAAGACCACTCTTATCAAGGATTTGGAGGAGTCGTTTGCTAATCTTCACAAGATTAACTTGAAGCTTAATCCAGGAAACATAGAAGCTTATGTGGATGATATCGTGGTGAAGACCAAGGATAGGACCACTCTTATTGAGGATTTGGAGGAGTCGTTTGCTAATCTGCACAAGATTAACTTGAAGCTTAATCCGGAGAAGTGTTTGGATTCCCCTCCGGCAAGCTACTTGGTTTCTTCGTATCCCATCGGGCGATCGAAGCTAAACCCAACAAGATCAATGACATCAAACAAATCCAAGCACCAACGACAGTTAAGGATGTGAGACACTTGACGGGATGCGTTGCCATGCTAAGTAGATTCAGTTCCAAGTCTGCCGAGCGTGCCCTTCCGTTCTTGAAAATTTTGAAGACAGCAGGGCCTATGAAGTGGACCCCAGAAGCAGATGCAGCTCTATAGGAGTTGAAGGCCTACCTATCGTCTGTGCCTACCTTGGTTGCACCCAAACCCCAAGAGCCATTCTTGCTATACATGGCGGCCACCAACCAAGTGGTAAGTGCGGCCTTGGTAGCACAGCGAGAAGTGGATGAGGCAGAGAGTGGACAGATAACGACAGAGTCAGAAAAGGATCGGAGCAGCAGTGAGCACGGCAACGAGAACAACCCCAGTGACGAGGCAAGGAAGAAGGTGGTGCAGCGCCCAGTGTACTTTGTCAACCCCTTGTTGCAGGGGGCTAGATCGAGGTACTCTAGCATGCAAAAGATGATCTTTGGTCCCATTATGGCCTCAAGGAAACAACGTCACTAATTCCAAGCCCATGAGATCATGGTTGTTACTCATTTTCCGTTGCAAAGGATACTTCGAAACCCTAAGCCTACCGGCAGAATAGTGGAGTGGGCTTTGGAGTTATCTAGCTTTGGTTTGAAGTTTGAGAGCACATCAACCATTTGGAGCAGGGCGCTGGCAGAGTTTATTGTAGAATGGACGCCAACCCCTGATGAGGTAGTGACAAAGACAGCTATCCCCGGCAAAGAATCACCCCAGGAATGGATTATGTATTTTGATGGTGCTTTTTCCCTACAGGGTGTAGGGGCTAGTGTGCTTCTTGTTGCTCCCTCTGGGGAGCGCTTGAAGTACGTCGTCGAAATGCACTTTGCCCGAGAAGAGGCCAGCAACAATGCAGCTGAGTATGAAGGGCACCTTGCTGGGCTTAGAATTGCAATAGAATTTGAAATCAAGAAGTTGATCGTACGAGGAGATTCACAACTTCTGGTGAGACAAGTTGTGACGCCCGGATAGTTAAGCTACAGTAATTCCCTGTAGAAGATGTCACGGCACCGCAATTACTATTGATAAACTCGCATCGGTTCGAAACCCAGTTCACATTTCAAATATAAAATAAAATCAATAGGTAAAAGTTTTCAATTATCAAAACTAAAATGTTCGTCATGTGGCAAATAATCCCTAATTAGTTTTGGTGGTTGAACAAATACTTAAATGCTTTTAAAATTTTAAACAAATGCAGACTAACTTATCTGCCTATCAAACTAAAGGTGATAGTAGCCTAAATTATAATAGGATTTTAGGTGCAGTTCTTGTATTTAAAAAAAACTAGTTTTGTCTTGAAATGAAATAAAAGGGTAAAGCAAAAAAAAGAAAAAAAGGAAATGCCCCAACCCCTCCTGGGCCAAAACCCCCCTGCGTCGGCCCACTTGAGCTGGCCCAGCTCCTCCGTTGTCGTCTTCCCCTTCCCTGTTCAGCCGACCGACGCCCGCGCAACACGTTGCCGCCGAGCCACCTCGCCGGAAACCGCTGCTATAGTGTCGCGGGAGGATATAAGGAAGCCACCGTGCCCCCAAAAATATCCTATCCACTCCCTCGTCACTCTCTCTCGCCCAGATCCGCCACGACCCCCACCGCCGTCGCCAAGAACTCCATTGCCCCTGTGGCCACCATGCATCCCGCGGGCTAGGAGGTTGCCCTGGAGCTCCGTCGAGCTTCGCTGCTTCGGTTAAGAGGACCGGTTCGAGCTCAGCGCCCCAGCAACGACAAGATCAAGCTCTTCTTCCTCCTGTGATCGTCGTCGTTTTCGTTGATCTGCTTCACTCCGGCTGCCCCAGCTTCACCGAATCGCCCGCGAGAACCATTGTGAGCGTTCCCCATTTCTCATAGTTCGTTTTGCCCCGCACGCGCCCTCTGGCTAGCTGCTGCCGTGACCATTCCCAGTACGAAGCTCTGCTTGCGCCGCCATGTCTATTGCCACTGTTGTTGTTAGCACGTACTGAACTAACACCTTTGCCATGCTCCTGGGGATCCAGTGCAGCGCGTGCGCCCTGTAGATGGCCGTGCCTGTGGCCGTGGCTTCATTTCTGTCCAGCCCGAGTTGTGACCGCCGCCGGACATCGCCGAGCCGATAGCACCGTCCACCCCCGTGCCTCCTCCTGCCCTGGTCGACTCGCGCCGTCGCCCTCGTCCAGCAGCAGCTCCTCGCGGATCAAGTGGCCGCCGGGAGGCCAAACCTGAGCCGCCCCCGCCCCGACATATGGTCGACTACGTACCTGACGCGCCCGTCGCCGCCCGCAAAATCCCTTGGTCGCGCCCGGAGATCCGCTTCGTCGCCCGACCCGCGCCTCTGCCACTACTCGCCCGCACCGCCGCTGCTTGCCCAGGCCTAGCCGCCGACGCCCTGTGCTGTCACGAGTCTGCGCACCCGCGCAGTTCGCGCCTTGCTGGCCGTCGTCACGACAACGCCCGTCTCCTGCCATCATCGCCGCCTCTCCCTGCCGCTCGTCGTCCGGCCTGCCGCACCGTCCGCTGCCGAGCGCCGCGCCTGCCGGCGCCCTACTCCCGCGCCTACTCACTACTTGGCCGGCCCTGCTTCCCCGACGCGTGAGCTGGGCACTGGCCGCCGGCGCTCTCTGTGAGCGGCCGCGCGTGCGTGTCCCAGCCACGGCCTTGTGCCACAGCACAAAGGAGCCAACCCTGTTCTTGGGGGATTAGCCCTGTTAGTTTTTTTTGTTTATTGTTTTGTGTTGTTACATTAGCCAGATGGCCCTATGACTAGTGGCCCCCACTACTAATTATTCTAACTTAACTAAAGTGTAACTCAGTCTAGTCACTAACAGGTGGCCCCCAAGTCAACCTTTGACTGGTCAACGTTGAGCAGTCAACTGCTGACTGGGCAGTTGACTGGGCCCATTGTCGGCCTCACATGCAAACAGCTGGGTACACTCTGTGTGTACCTATAACATTATTTTCATATTAATATTAAATCTAGAAATTCTAGAATATTGTTAAATCTTTGAAAAATCATAGAAAATAATCTGTAACTCGGATTAAAATATTTTGAACATGAAACTTGCTCAGAACGACGAGACGAATTCGGATATGCAGCCCGTTCGTTCGCCACGCACCCCTAACATATCAAACTCGCAACTTTTCCCCTCTGGCTCCTCTGCCCGAAAACGCGAAACACCGGGAATACTTTCCCGGATGTTATCCCCCTCCACCGGTATCACCTACTACCGTGTTAGGGCACCTCTAACGCCGGTAATTGTCATGTCATGCATCGCTATGCATCTGTTTTCTTAAATATTTATTGTTTCTTCCCCCTCTTCTCTCGCTAGACACCGAGACCGACGCCGCTGCTACCCAGTACGACTACGGAGTTGACGACCCCTCTCTCTTGCCAGAGCAACCAGGCAAGCCCCCCCCCCCTTGATCACCAGATATCGCCTACTCTCCTCTATACTGCCTGCATTAGAGTAGTGTAGCATGTTACTGCTTTCCGTTATTCCTATCCTGATGCATAGCCTGTCCTTGCTACTACTGTTGTTACCATTACCTGCTATCCTACTGCTTAGTATAGGATGCTAGTGTTTCATCAGTGGCCCTACACTCTTGTCCGTCTGCCATGCTATACTACTGGGCCGTGATCACTTCGGGAGGTGATCACGGGCATATACAATATACTTTACACTGTTACATTACTGGTGATACTGTTTGGAGATGGGGGCTGAAGGGGCAGGTGGCTCCATCCCGGTAGAGGTGGGCCTGGGTTCCCGACGGCCCCCGACTATTACTTTCAGGCGGAGCGACAGGGCAGGTTGAGACCACCTAGGAGAGTGGTGGGCCTGGCCCTGGTCGGCGTTCGCAGATACTTAACACGCTTAACGAGATCTGGGTTTTTGATCTGAGTCTGGCCATTTGGTCTATACGCACTAACCATCTACGCGGGAGTAGTTATGGGTATCCCGGCGTCGTGGTATCAGCCGAAGCCTTCGTGACGTCAGCGATTGAGTGGCGCGCACCGGATTGGACCGTAAGCCTGCTCTTGTATTAAGGGGGCTAGTTCTGCTTCCGGCCGCGTTCGCAACGTGCAGGTGTGCTATGGGCGATGGGCCCAGACCCCTGTGCGCTTAGGTTTAGACCGGCGTGATGACCTCTCTGTTGTGCCTAGGTGGGGCTGCGACGTGTTGATCTTCCACTGCCGGGCATGACCCAGGAAAGTGTGTCCGGCCAAATGGGATCAAGCGTGTTGGGGTATGTGGTGCACCCCTGCAGGGAAGTTAATCTATTCGAATAGCCGTGATCTTCGGTAACAGGACGACTTGGAGTTGTACCTTGACCTTATGACAACTAGAACCGGATACTTAATAAAACACACCCTTCCAAGTGCCAGATACAACCGGTGGTCGCCCTCTCACAGGGCGACGAGGGGAGGATCATCGGTTAGGATTATGCTATGCGATGATACTTGGAGGACTTCCGTCTAATCTCTTCTACATGCTGCAAGACGGAGGCTGCCAGAAGCGTAGTCTTCGAAAGGACTAGCTATCCCCCTCTTATTCCGGCTTTCTGCAGTTCAGTCCACATATAATAGCCTTATTCCAGTTGATACCAATGCATACATATGTAGTGTAGCTCCTTGCTTGCGAGTACTTTGGATGAGTACTCACGGTTGCTTCTCCTTCTTTTCCCTCTATCCCTTCTACCTTGTTGTCGCAACCAGATGTTGGAGCCCAGGATCCAGGCGCCACCTTCGACGACGACTCCTACTACACCGGAGGTGCCTACTACGTGATGCCCGCTGACGACAACCAGGAGTAGTTAGGAGGATCCCAGGCAGGAGGCCTGCGCCTCTTTCGATCTGTATCCCAGTTTGTGCTAGCCTTCTTCAGGCAAACTTGTTTAACTTATGTCTGTACTCAGATATTGTTGCTTCCGCTGACTCGTCTATGATCGAGCTCTTGTATTCGAGCCCTCGAGGCCCCTGGCTTGTAATATGATGCTTGTATGACTTATTTTATTTGTAGAGTTGTGTTGTGATATCTTCCCGTGAGTCCCTGATCTTAATCGTACAAGTTTGCGTGTATGATTAGTGTACGATTAAATCAGGGGCGTCACAAGTTGTATCAGAGCCGACTGCCTGTAGGAATCCCCCTTCCACACTCCTTGGCGGAAGTTGAGTCTAGACATTACAAAAACTTTTACTAACATGGATGTGTGCCTTACGGGCCCACATCGCCATCCGGGTGGTATTAGGCTCTTTTACTCCTTGACCTATACTCTGGGGCTCTGACATCTCTTCTATTCGGGTTAAATGATTTTGCTAAAATAAAACTCTAGGTTCTCGTTACCACTTCCTGCCGGAGAGCCCTTTAATACGGATGATCGGCTGCTTCAACGAAAGATTCTGACAATACTCTCGGATGTTCCCTCGATACTTTGTGCCATCCCTCTTGCAATTCCCCTTCCACGTAAACCCTTAAGGATAACTACTTACATTTGTTATTCTTACATTCATCCCCAGTTGGTCTTGTTATTACAAGATACCCCGAAACACTCGTCGTTGTTTCGATAATCCTTTGAGCTCACTGCCTTGCAGTTCTTGACACATGAATATCCATACGGATAATTTCTCACACTTACCGAGTATCCACTCATCCCCAGTTCATTCATGTATGTCATCAATCCTCAAAATACCATTCGATCTTCCAAAAATCCTCAGGAGCCTATTGCTCTTGAAATTCTTGCTTGCTTACATTTTGGTTAATCCCATAAGTCTAGAAATCTTATTGGCATCCTTTGCCACTACCCTTTTGAGTCCATTGATTCAATAAGATGCGAATGCTCGCATTCCTCAGTCGAATCCTTGAATTCATCCTTCCGACTCAGTGTCAATTTGTACATGAGCTGGATCTCGACCAATCAGATTGCCATCGATTGTACCCTTAAGTCTATTCAACTTGTCCGTCCTTGATCCGAGCATTTGCTCCTGATCCCTTGATTTGAAAATCATAATTCCATTGATTTTCTTTAAACGTTGAATTATTCAGATGTTCTATAAAACGATGCATTTGCATTCTTTCTTCCTCTGATTGGGTATCGATACTCACATCAGCTCCATTGTGGATCACCATATCCACTGTTGGATTACTATCCGACATGTCCTTCATAATTAATCACCTTGTGAGTTCTTTCTCCGATACATAATGCCTTTGGTAATTTGTATCCTCTCCTTTTGCCAACCATGCTCTGCTTTCGAGCTGGTAATATTTACTCTCAAAGCTTGGGGTATATGTTTCCACGATACCCTGACGGGTTGAACATATGCCTTCCTCAATTTGTGTGACCTCGAAAGTTATGCGGGTTATACCCTGCTGACGCTTCGTCAGATAACTTTTCAACACTACAACTTCGAAAAGGGGAGGTAAATGTAAGGTTATGCATTGAAGAAGTGGGAGTCGACCTTGAACTTTGTGTTCATGCCCATGGACACGATGTAGATCTTATCATTAAAGCTTCTCTTAAATTAAATTTTTCCCTTGGTATAAGTTCTTATAACTGGGATCCGGCCTTTTGCAGTCGTGGTTTCAACAATATGTTCTTCTTTGACCCAATTTCACGGGCAAGTTTAAGCACTTGTCTTTTGTGGATCAATACACCAGTCCAACCTGTACTTTAATCTTCCGTCGAGTATTACACCATGGTACCTCGATAATATCAAGTACTACATAACCTCTTATGAGTTCTTCATCAAGTACTACATTCTCACTTATTCCAATTTTTCATGGGCTTTGAGTTATTAAACACTCAAAGACCGATAACTGAACCGAGTCCACACTACGGTTCAACAACTATTATAAATCTTCTTTGCTTATGAGTTTGTACCCGATCACGTCCTTCCTACCCTATTTGGCTATATCATTATTGTGATGATTTTAACTGTGCTACCTGGTCCTTATTCCCGGAGCACAACTTTCAACGATGAGAAAACAGCATAGCTGATCACCTGTCAAAGTGTGCTGCACAGAAGCTTCTTGTGGAAACAGGAACTTTTCTTCTCCGTCCCTATCAACCCTCCGTATCACAAACCACAATGTCCCAGAAAAGGAGAAAGTTGGACTATGGTAAGCCTCTCCCAATCGAGCCATCCGCTCCTGGCAGAGACCCTGCCGGAACCAACTCCTCACAGCCTACCGGACCACCCCCTCCAGCCGGGCCAATGGAACCCATGAACGAGGCTGGTGCTGCCGTAGCTGAGGAGGTGCCGCTAGTCCTCGTTGCCGATCCCCAGGCTCCAACTTGGGCAAGGCACATCGTCCGCTAACTGGAGAGCTTCCCGGCGACCAAGATGAAGCTGAGAAAGTAGCCCGGAGGGCCAGTATGTATCAGTTTGTCGATGACACTCTGTACAGAAGGAGGCCCAATGGTGTGAAATTGAAGTGTGTCTACCGGGAAGATGGAAAGGAACTACTGGCTGAGATTCATAGAGGAATGTGCGGCTCACACATTGCATCAAGGGCATTAGTTGGGAAAGCATTCTGGAAATGATTCTATTGGCCCACAGCCCTCCAAGATGCGGTCGAGCTCGTCACTACATGTGAAGCCTGCTAGTTCCATTCCAAGAGAGCACACCTGCTTGCCCAAGCCCATCAGACAATCCCTTTATCATGGCCATTTTTGGTCTGGGGGCTTTGAATTCTTGTTCGTCGCTATCGACAAGTTTATAAAGTGGCCGGAAGTGACTGCCGTGAGAAAGGTCACTGCTCAGTGAGCTATCAAGTTCTTGAAAGAATTGGTGTGTTGTTTTGGAGTTCCGGCAAGGATCATCACCGACAATGGCACCGAATTCACGAGCCACACCTTCATGCAATATGTTTGTACCCTCGGATGCAAGATCTCGTTCGTCTCCGTTACACACCCCCGGAGCAATGGACAAGCTGAGATGGCAAACGCTGAAGTGTTGCATGGACTCAAGACAAGAAATTTTGATATGTTGTAGAAGCACGGCAGGCGGTGGATCAAGGAGCTGCCAGTAGTTCTCTGGTCCCTCAGAACAACACCTAATCGAGCTACCGGGCAGACTCCCTTCTCCCTGGTCTATGGGGCAGAAGCAGTTATCCCCACAGAACTCATTTACAGGTCTCGTCAAGTGCTTACCTACGATGAAGTAGTGCAAGATCAGCACCGACGTGAAGGTGTTGTGCTACTCGAGCAGAACCATCTCCAGGCTACTACATGTGCTGCACGCTACCAGCAAGCCATGCGTCGCTATCACAGCCGCAGGGTTCATGCCCATTGTTTTGAGGAAGGTGACCTTGTCCTTAGGCGCATTCAGTCCACCAAGGGTACAAACAGGCTGTCACCGAAGTGGGAAGGCCCTTACCAGGTGGTACGAGTCACCAGACCCGACGTTGTCCATCTGGAGACCGGAGATGGCACTCAGTTGCAAAACTCATGGAATACTGAGCATCTCTACAAGTACTACCCGTAAGGCGTGGGGATGCTGGGCACTGCCCAACAGCCACCCTTTTCAACAGTGCTCGCCTCAGCTGCATGTAACCCCTTGTACAAAGCCGGGGCGATGACCCCGTGCAAGAGAAAATAAAGAAGCATTGTAGAGGGGGGGCCAACTAAGATTGCATGCATGCATGTGCACACCAAGATCATTGCTTAAGCATCTCATGATCATTTGCATATGCATATAGATAGGATTACATCCTGCATTCATTCTCATCTATATGGAGTTTTAGGTTCCTGCCATGAACTTGGCTTCGACAAAGGGCGAGAAGATTGCACGGCTCGGTGATCCCCGACAAGGCCAAACAGATAAGTTTTATCTCTTGTCCATTAGTGTTCTGTAAAGCTATAACTTTGCATGAGAAAACCTCGCCCCTCCTTTAAAACTTAGGTGCTCCCATTCATGACTTGAACGTTGCTTCGGTCAGGGTGGTCGCAGTAGCCTCTGGTAAAAAGGGAGTTTGCAGGGGGCTAGCCCCTCTGTCTGTTCCCCGGCAGACGTAGCTCTCCGGCAGACGAAGAGGGTGCCGGTAGGATATCCTGTCGGGGAAAACTCGCTTATTTACATTAAACAGGCATTCCACGTTTGCATGGACATACACATGCATGGGCTCCCGGCAGAGTTTATCTTTTTCATTCATATGCTTACACAAGTACAAGCATTACAGAACACGAACATGGACTCAAGAGATTACATTATTTGAATTAAAGTTTGGCGATTGCCTACAAGTTTAAGATTGAAAAAAATATAACTATCCTATAACCCCTTTTTTCCTTTCTCTACTCCTCCTCCCTTGGAAACTGGCACAAGAGGGAGAGGAGAATAAAAGGAGCGTTTAGGAGATAGCGGCGATGAAGGGGTCGATAGAGCAGGCATCCACCGCCGTCCATAGATGATGTACCCTCGGGAGCTGCGCAAGGTGACAAGCAAGGCCCGTCGCCCCTCCCGAACACAAAAAAGGGGAGGACAGTGGGAAGGGGCAGAAACCATAGCAGCATCACCCACAACAAGGTGTGCAATGTTGCCATCGCCCCACCTTGGCAAGAAGGAAGGTGCGCCCCTCATCAAAAACAGCGTCGAGGCCTCTGGGAAGGGCGATGCTGAGATTACCAGCAATCTCCAGTCCCGCATCTCGGCCAAGCCTTGAGGATATCAAGAGATTCACCACACCCAGGACCACGCTCACTCCCCAAGCATCAGCACCAGCATTGGGCGATAATAGCCCCAAGAAGGAGCCTGGGGGCTGGCTCCGGGCTCTTCTCTTCGGCATCACCGGCAGAAGCAGAAAACAAAGGAATAAGAGGAGGAATGCGAAGGTGGATGACTCCGGCCTCCTCCGCCCCTCCCTTTTATATTCCAGACGGATGGGTGGTGGCTGCTCCATCAACGGGCGACCACCGTCCTCCTCCACCAACTCAAGGAGGGCGGGCCCTCTCCAAGATGCTCTCCCGCGCCACACGCCTCCGATACCTACCCGCACGATGCATGTAACATACGTGGCTAAGGATAAGAGCTTGTAGTGGGAAGAGTAAATTGGCGGTTTCTACCCCATGCAATAAAGTCATTCACGAACCATTACTGGAGTGGCCCCACCACTATCAGTTTTACGCCACGCACGGGGAACCCGGAAACTGGCCCAAAATCAGGGCTAATGAAGCAGCAATGGAAATCTCAAGGGGCCAACCCCTTCAGCAACCCTGCATGTGCACTTATTAGGCCCTACCCCAACAACGCTTGCTACCTCTTGAGCACTGCGTTGGTTTTCCCTTGAAGAGGAAAGGGTGATGCAGCAAAGTAGCATAAGTATTTCCCTTAGTTTTTGAGAACCAAGGTATCAATCCAGTAGGAGGCTACGTGCGAATCCCTTGCACCTACACAAAAGAAATAAATTCTCGCAACCAACGCGATAAGGGGTTGTCAATCCCTACACAGTCACTTACGAGAGTGAGATCAGATAGATATGATAAGATAATATTTTTGGTATTTTTATGATAAAGATGCAAAGTAAAATAGAAGGCAATGAAAATAACTAAGTGTTGGAAGATTAATATGATGAAGATAGACCCGGGGGCCATAGGTTTCACTAGTGGCTTCTCTCAAGAGCATACGTATTTTATGGTGGGTGAACAAATTACTGTTGAGCAATTGACAGAATTGAACATAGTTATGAGAATATCTAGGTATGATCAGGTATATAGGAATCACGTCCGAGACAAGTAGACCGACCCCTTCCTGCATCTACTACTATTACTCCAGACATCGACCGCTATCCAGCATGAATCTAGAGTATTAAGTTCATAAGAACAGAGTAACGACTTAAGCAAGATGACATGATGTAGAGGGATAAATTCATGTAATATGATAAAAAAACCATCTTGTTATCCTCGATGGCAACAATACAATACGTGCCTTGCTGCCCCTACTGTCACTGGGAAAGGACACCGCAAGATTGAACCCAAAGCTAAGCACTTCTCCCATTGTAAGAAAGATCAATCTAGTAGGCCAAACCAAACTGATAATTCAAAGAGACTTGCAAGGATAAAAAATCATACGTAAAAGAATTCGGAGAAGATTCAAATATTTTTCAAAGATAAACTTGATCATAAACCCACAATTCATCGGTCTCAACAAACACACCGCAAAAGAATATTACATCGAATAGATCTCCACAAGAGAGGGGGAGAACTTTGTATCGAGATCCAAAAAGAGAGAAGAAGCGATCTAGCTAATAACTATGGACCTGAAGGTCTGAGGTAAACTACTCACACTTCATCGGAGAGGCTATGGTGTTGATGTAGAAGCCCTCCGTGATCGATGCCCCCTCCCGCGGAGCTCCAGAACAGGCCCCAAGATGGGATCTCGTGGATACAAAAAGTTACGGCGGTGGAATTAGGGTTTTGGCTTCGTAACTGATCGTTTGGGGGTACGTCGGTGAAGCAACAGGGGGCCCATGAGGGTGGAGGGCGCGCCTGGGGGTGGGGGGTAGGCGCGCCCCCTACCTCGTGGCTTCCCCGTTGGTTGCTTGATGTAGGTTCCAAGTCTCCTAGATCTTGTTCGTTCCAAAAATCACGTTCCCGAAGGTTTCATTCCGTTTGGACTCCGCTTGATATTCCTTTTCTTCAAAACCCTAAAATAGACAAAAAAAAACAGCAATTATGGGCTGGGCCTCCGGTTAGTAGGTTAGTCCCAAAAATAATATAAAAGTGAATAATAAAGCGCAATAATGTCCAAAACAGAAGATAAGATAGCATGGAGCAATCAAAAATTATAGATACGTTGGAGACGTATCAAGCATCCCCAAGCTTAATTCCTGCTCGTCCTCGAGTAGGTAAAAAAAATAAAAACTTAATTTTTGATGTGAATGCTACTTGGCATATTTTCAATGTAATTCTTCTTAATTGTGGTATGAATATTCTGATCCGAAAGATTCAACACAAAGTTCAATATTGACATAAAAATAATAATACTTCAAGCATACTAACTAAGCAATTATGTCTTCTCAAAATAACATGGCCAAAGAAAGTTATCCCTACAAAATCATATAGTCTGGCTATGCTCTATCTTCACCACACAAAGTATTTAAATCATGCACAACCTTAATGACAAGCCAAGCAATTGTTTCATACTTTTGGTGTTCTCAAACTTTTTGAATCTTCACGCAATACATGAGCGTGAGCATTGGACATAGCACTTTATGTGGAATAGAATGGTGGTTGTGGAGGAGGCGAAAAAGGGAAGATAGTCTCACATCAAGTAGGCTTATCAATGGGCTATGGAGAAGCCCATCAATAGATATCAATGTGGGGATTGCCATGCAACAGATGCACTAGAGCTATAAGTATATGAAAGCTCAACAAAAGGAACTAAGTGGGTGTGCATCCAACTCGCTTGCTCACGAAGACCTAGGGTAATTTGAGGAAGCCCATCATTGGAATATACAAGTCAAGTTCTATAATGAATAATTCCCACTAGTATATGAAAGTGATAACATAGGAAACTCTCTATTATGAAGATCATGGTGCTACTTTGAAGCACAAGTGTGGTAAAAGGATAGTAGCACTGTCTCTTCTCTCTTTTTCTCTCATTTTTTATTTGGGCCTTTCTCTTTTTTTATGGCCTCTTTTATTTATTTATTTTCGTCCGGAGTCTCATCCCGACTTGTGGGGGAATCATGGTCTCCATCATCCTTTCCTCACTTGGGACAATGCTCTAATAATGATGATCATCACACTTTTATTTACTTACAACTCAACAATTACAACTCAATACTTAGAACAAAATATGACTCTATGTGAATGCCTCCGGCGGTGTACCGGGATATGCAATGAATCAAGAGTGACATGTATGAAAGAATTATGAACGGTGGCTTTGCCACAAATACAATGTCAACTACATGATCATGCAAAGCAATATGACAATGATGGAGTGTGTCATAATAAACGGAACGGTTGAAAGTTGCATGGCAATATATCTCGGAATGGCTATGGAAATGCCATGATAGGTAGGTATGGCGGCTGTTTTGAGGAAGGTATATGGTGGGTGTATGATACCGGCAAAAAGTGCGCGGTATTAGAGAGGCTAGCAATGGTGGAACGGTGAGAGTGCGTATGATCCATGGACTCAACATTAGTCATAAAGAACTCATATACTTATTGCTAAAATCTACAAGTTATCAAAGCAAAGTATTACGCGCATGCTCCTAGGGGGATAGATTGGTAGGAAAAGACTATCGCTCGTCCCCGACCGCCACTCATAAGGAAGAGAATCAATAAATAAATCATGCTCCAACTTCATCACATAACGGTTCACCATACGTGCATGCTACGGGAATCACAAACTTTAACACAAGTATTTCTCAAATTCACAACTACTCAACTAGCATGACTCTAATATCACCATCTCCATATCTCAAAACAATTATCAAGTATCAAACTTCTCTTAGTATTCAACACACTCATAAGAGAATTTTATTATTAATCTCGTAAACCTAGCATATTAGGATTATTTAAGCGAATTACCATGCTATTTAAGACTCTCAAAATAATCTAAGTGAAGCATGAGAGATCAATAGTTTCTATAACACAAATCCACCATCGTGCTCTAAAAGATATAAGTGAAGTACTAGAGCAAAACTATATAACTCAAAAGATATAAGTGAAGCACATAGAGTATTCTAATAATTTCCGAGTCATGTGTGTCTCTCTCAAAAGGTGTGTACAGCAAATATGATTGTGGTAAACTAACAAATAAAGACTCAAATCAGACAAGACGCTCCAAGCAAAACACATATCATGTGGTAAATAAAAATATAGCTCCAAATAAAGTTACCGATGGAAGTAGACGAAAGAGGGGATGCCTTCCGGGGCATCCCCAAGATTTGGCTTTTAGGTGTCCTTAGATTATCTTGGGATTCCATGGGAATCCCCAAGATTAGGCTCTTGCCACTCCTTGTTCCATAATCCATCAAATCCTTACCCAAAACTTGAAAACTTCACAACACAAAACATAAAGTAGAAAATCTCGTGAGCTCCATTAGCGAAAGAAAACAAAACACCACTTCAAGGTACTATAATGAACTCATTATTTATTTATATTGGTGTTAAACCTACTGTATTCCAACTTCTCTATGGTTTATAAAATATTTCACTAGCCGTAGATTCATCAAAGTAAGCAAACAACACACGAAAAACAGAATCTGTCAAAAACATAACAGTATGTAGTTATCTGTAGCTAACGCAAGATCTGGAACCCCAAAAATTATAAAATAAATTGCTGGAAGTGAGGAATTTATCTATTAATCATCTTAAAAAATAATTAACTAAATAGCACTTTCCAGATAAAAATGGCAGCAGTTCTCGTGAGCGCTAAAGTTTCTGTTTTTTACAGCAAGATTAACAAGACTTTCCCCAATTCTTCCCAACGGTTCTACTTGGCACAAACACTAACTAAAAACAAAAAACACAACAAAAACAGAGGCTAGATAAATAATTTATTACTAAACAGGAGAAAAAATCAAGGAATAAAAATAAAATTGGTTGCCTCCCAACAAGCGCAATCGTTTAACGCCCCTAGCTAGGAATAAAAAGCAAGGATAGATCTAGGTATTGCCATCTTTGGTAGGCAATCCATAAGTGGCTCTCATAATAGATTCATAAGGTAATTTAATTTTATTTCTAGGAAAGTGTTCCATGCCTTTCCTTAACGGAAATTGGAATGTAATATTTCCTTCCTTCATATCAATAATTGCATCAATCGTTCTAAGGAAAGGTCTACCAAGAATAATAGAGCATGAAGAATTGCAATCTATGTCAAGAACAATAAAATCTACGGGCACATAGTTACTATTTGGAACAATAATAACATCATTAATTCTTCCCATAGGTTTCTTGATAGTGGAATCCGCAAGGTGCAAGTTTAAAGAACAATCATCAAAATCGCGGAAACCTAATAAATCACACAAAGTCTTGGGAATCGTGGAAACACTAGCACCCAAATCACACAAAGCATAGCATTCATGATTTTTAATTTTAATTTTAATAGTTGGTTCCCAATCATCATAAAGTTTTCTAGGGATAGAAACTTCCAACTCAAGGTTTTCTTCATAAGATTGTGTCAAAGCATCAACGATATGTTTTGTAAAATCTTTATTTTGACTATAAGCATGAGGAGAATTTAGCACGGATTGCAACAAGGAAATACAATCTATCAAAGAGCATCCATCATAATTAAATTCATTGAAATCCAAAATAGTAGGTTCATTAACATCTAGAGTTTTGATCTCTTCAATCCCACTTTTATCAATTTTAGCATCAAGATCTAAATACTCCGAATTTTTGGAACGCCTTCTAGGTAAAGGTGGATCATATTCAGTCCCATCATTATCAAGATTCATATTTCAAAACAAAGATTTAATAGGGGACACATCAATAACTTTTATATCTTCATCTTTATTATCATGGAAACTAGAAGAACACGCTTTTATAAAGCAATCTTTCTTAGCACGGATCCTAGCGGTTCTTTCTTTGCACTCATCAATGGAAATTCTCATGGCTTTGAGAGACTCATTGATATCATGCTTAGATGGAATAGATCTATGTTTCAAAGAATCAACATCAAGAGAAATTTTATCAACGGTCCTAGCCAACTCATCAATCTTAAGCAATTTTTCTTCAATCAAAGCATTGAAATTCTTTTCCGAACTAATAAATTCTTTAATATTAGATTAAAATGAGAGGGCATCTTATTATAATTTCCATAAGAATTGTTGTAGGAATTACCATAATTATTAGAGGAATTGCTAGGATAAGGCCTAGGATTAATGTTTCCTCTATACGCGTTGGTACCAAAATTGTTCCTACCAACAAAATTGACATCCATAGATTCATTATTATTCTCAATCAAAGTAGACAAAGGCATATCATTAGGATCAGAAGAAACACTTTCATTAGCAAATAATTTCATAAGTTCATCTATCTCTCCACTCAAAACATTAATTTCTTCTATCGCATGCACTTTCTTATTAGTGGATCTTTGAGTGTGCCATTGAGAATAATTAACCATAATATTATCTAGGAGTTTAGTAGCTTCTCCTAAAGTGATTTCCATAAAAGTGCCTCCTGCGGCCGAATCAAAAAGATTTCTAGAAGAAAAATTCAATCTGGCATAAAAAATTTGTATAATCATCCACAAATTCAAACCATGTGTTGGGCAATTATGTATCATTAATTTCATCCTCTCCCAAGCTTGTGCAACATGTTCATGATCAAGTTGCTTAAAATTCATAATATCGTTTCTAAGAGAGATGATCTTAGCGGGAGGAAAATACTTAGAGCTAAAAGCATCTTTGCACTTATTCCAAGAATCAATACTATTTTTAGGCAAAGACGAAAACTAAGATTTAGCACGATCTCTAAGCGAAAAAGGAAATAGCTTCAATTTAACAATATCATTGTCCACATCTTTCTTCTTTCGCATATCACACAAATCAACGAAGCTATTTAGATGGGTAGCGGCATCTTCACTAGGAAGGCCGGAAAACGGATCTTTCATGACAAGATTCAGCAAGGCAACATTAATTTCACAAGATTCAGCATCGGTAAGAGGAGCAATTGGAGTGCTAATAAAATCATTGTTGTTGGTATTGGTAAAGTCACATAGTTTAGGGTTATCTTGAGCCATCATGACAAGCAAGAAATGTAACACACAAGCAAACAAGAAACGGGAAAAAAGAGGCAAATAGAGAAAGAGGGGAGGATAGAGAGAGAGGGCGAATAAAATGGCAAGGGTGAAGTGGGGGAGAGGAAAACGAGAGGCAAATGGCAAATAATGTAATGAGGGAGATAAGGGTTTGTGATGGGTACTTGGTAGGTTGAATTTTGCATAGACCTCACCAGCAACAGTGCCAGAAATCCTTCTTGCTACCTCTTGAGCACTGCGTTGGTTTTCCCTTGAAGAGGAAAGGGTGATTCAGCAAAGTAGCATAAGTATTTCCCTTAGTTTTTGAGAACCAAGGTATCAATCCAGTAGGAGGCTACGCGCGAGTCCCTCGCACCTACACAAAACAAATAAATCCTCGCAACCAACACGATAAGGGGTTGTCAATACCTACACAGTCACTTACGAGAGTGAGATTTGATAGATATGATAAGATAATATTTTTTTATATTTTTATGATAAAGATGCAAAGTAAAATAAAAGGCAATGAAAATAACTAAGTGTTGGAAGATTAATATGATGAAGATAGACCCGGGGGCCATAGGTTTCACTAGTGGCTTCTCTCAAGAGCATAAGTATTTTACGGTAGGTGAACAAATTACTGTTGAGCAATTGACAGAATTGAGCATAGTTATGAGAATATCTAGGTATGATCATGTATATAGGCATCACGTCCGAGACAAGTAGACCGACTCCTGCCTGCATCTACTACTATTACTTCACACATCGACCGCTATCCAGATGCATCTAGAGTATTAAGTTCATAAGAACAGAGTAACGCCTTAAGCAAGATGACATGATGTAGAGGGATAAATTCATGCAATATGATAAAAAAAACCATCTTGTTATCCTCGATGGAAACAATACAATATGTGCCTTGCTGCCCCTATTGTCACTGGGAAAGGACACCACAAGATTGAACCCAAAGCTAAGCACTTCTCCCATTGCAAGAACGATCAATCTAGTAGGCCAAACCAAACAGATAATTCGAAGAGACTTGCAAACATAACCAATCATACATAAAAGAATTCAGAGAAGATTCAATTATTTTTTCATAGATAAACTTGATCATAAACCCACAATTCACCGGTCTCAAAAAACACACTGCAAAATAAGATTACATCGAATAGATCTCCACAAGATAGGGGGAGAACTTTGTATTGAGATCCAAAAAGAGAGAAGAAACCATCTAGCTAATAACTATGGACCCGAAGGTTTGAGGTAAACTACTCACACTTCATCGGAGAGGCTATGGTGTTGATGTAGAAGCCCTCCGTGATCGATGCCCCCTTTGGCGGAGCTCCGGAAAAGGCCCCAAGATGGGATCTCATGGATACAGAAAGTTACAGCGGTGGAATTAGGGTTTTGGCTCCGTATCTGATCGTTTTAGGGTACGTAGGTATATATAGGAGGAAGGAGTACGTCACTGGAGCAACAGGGGGGCCAGGAGGGTGGAGGGCGCGCCTAGGGGGGGGTAGGCGCGCCCCCCTACCTCGTGGCTTCCCTGTTGGTTACTTGACGTAGGGTCCAAGGCTCCTGGATGTTGTTCATTCCAAAAATCACGTTCCCAAAGGTTTCATTCTGTTTGGACTCTGTTTGATATTCCTTTTCTTCAAAACCCTAAAATAGGCAAAAAAAACAACAATTCTGGGCAGGGCCTCCGGTTAGTAGGTTAGTCCGAAAAATAATATAGAAGTGAATAATAAAGCCCAATAATGTCCAAAACAGAAGATAATATAGCATGGAGCGATAAAAAATTATAGATACGTTGGATACGTATCAACGCTCAGCAGCGTGTTTGGGGCAGGCCCGGGGGCTTCTATCGGTACAACAGACCCTGGGTCCATTGCGCAGACTATGCACAGGCACAGGAACAGAATTGAAGCATCAGCTGGAGTCAGAGATTGAAGGACCAAGAGATTTGAAGAACCAACATGCAGCTCGGAGGGATCAAAATGAAGCTAGAGGAGCAATATATCGGCAAGGGGAGGGCCTCCCTTGCTAGGCAGGCAAGACCGACAAGGGGCAAGGCCACCTCCAGAAGAAAGCAATCAAGGCGCCCCGGCAGGGCCTGCCGGGGCTCGCGGAGTCAAAACCACCCCACCAACCACTCAAGCGCGACCCATGTCATCAATCAGTGTGGTGTCAAGCCGCAAGGTGATTAAGTGGCAGCCATTGGCCACATGACGACCATTTCGTACAGAAGGAACATACATATGACACATATCCTGCGACGTGTCAATGGGACAAGCGCGGAGCTGGTGAGATAGCCCCGCAAGCCTTGCCGGGCAACCAGTGATGTGAGACTAAGCGGTGCATTTAATGCACCCTGTCAGCCCATAGAGTTAGGTATGATAGCACTATTTGCTATCATATCAATGGATAATGACCACTTTGCCATTGTGGTGACCCCTTAATCTATAAAAGGAGTTCCATGGCACCCGTAGGAGGGGTTGGAAAGTTGAGAAACCCGCACCTCATACACGCGTAGTCGTTGTTGCCATATGGCGACCCCTGCCGGCAAGTGTACTGCATTGCATTATCCACATTCCACCATCAATCCACCAAAGCAGGAGTGGGGTCTTATGCCTCGCGGCGGCCCAAAACTAGGTAAATTGCTTGTGTGCTCTCTGTCGTGCTGCCATGCGCTGGTCTACACTTTGTGCAACGCGATGTCCCCCTGCCAAACCAGCAAGGGGCCTCCTGGTTCCATAGGTGGACGTGGATATCCCGCGATATAGTATCTAGAGATAGTAGCAGGGTGGTGTTTTCTTGTTTATCTTGTCTGTAGTCAGACTCTATCTATATGTTATGGATGCTTGTATGATGATTGTCATATTTATACTATTCTGGGGCAGGAGTATGCCTTGATCTTGTATTTTGTCTATTCTTCGGTTTTATGTATTTGTATGTCATCTTGCTATGCTATTGAAAACATGATTCTGCTGTGATCTTGAATTCATCACAAGATCGCGATAGAGTTTCGTCTTGGGGGTTACAAGAGAGAAACCCAACTCCTACTAATAATAAGCAGATTCAAGTGACCAACGAACTAGTCCGCTCCAGTCCAACAAAAATATGTCAACTCCATTCTAAAAACCATGTGCGTATCCTCACATCATGAAATTTATAGCATTTAGATCATATTTTCTACATGTTTCTTACCCATCTCTCTTTTAGAAAATAAGCTTAAAGGATAGAAGACTTTCTAAACTAGGATCATGTTCATGGAAATTATCTTGCGGGAATTCTCTGTACTCCAATGTTGATGTAAGTACCTGTTGTACATCACTATATTTTTACATTAGCATGAATTATTTTAATCTACGTGAATCCAGCCTTTATCTCATCTAAACTTACTTGTAGAAAAATGTATAATTAAAGTTGACAATGTTGATTTTTCTAAGGAAAATTGCCTGGCAGTTTTTCATACTGAGCTTCATGAGTGTACTATCTCATATCATGCACATTACTAAATTGTAGTGTTGTTCTAGTTGCCTAATCATTCATTGTGTCAATGTTTCTTTCCTATTACCTTACGTGGCTCATGATAGTTGTGCCATATTGTGTTAATCTGGTGTAGGCTGGTGTGGTCTGGTTTCCCAAACGTTTTTTGTGTCAATGTTGCTTTCATATTTATCTGACCTGGCAAATGATAGTAATGCTAGTGTGTTAATTTGGTGCAGGTTGCTGAAGATAAGAAGAAAAACTCTGAAAACAGCAAGGCAACCCCATCGTTTCTTTCCAATAAATCTAGGCCAGGTAATATGGCAATAACTCTTGATTAATCTGTTCAGTTCCCCTCCTAATTTATGTTATGATGTAGTGGTCGAGACACTGTCCACTATCAATAATACAAGCCTGCCAAAATCGCCATCTGAATCTATTGAGTTTCCTCTGTCTCGAATCCAACGGAAAAAATGTATGTGTGCAAACCAATTATTGGCTGAAGCAATGATGGAAATCATGGAGGAATCAGAGGTGCACATTCTTGCGCAACAACAACCGATCAATGTTTTCGGGGACAGTGTAGCAAAGAAGGAAGAACTTGCTCACATGCTTATAGGTATCATCCACGCAGAGGTTGTAGATCGTTAAGTTCTGTTCATTTATTTGCCCTAGCATCAATCTTTGATTCCCTAGTGGATGTAATTTCCTATAATATATGCTGGATGTGCTACATTTTTCCTTGTATGTCATATGTTCGCTTAGTGTGCCTCGCATTCCAGCTAACTGGTTGCTAGGGAGCCAAAAAAGCAGTGAAATTATTAGTTAGCACAAACAGTCGTGGGCACTATATGAAGGTTAACAGCCCACTTCCCATAATGGGCTTCCCTAATGGGATCGCAGGAGCAAAAATCCTCATAGGCCTTTGATTGATCGGTTTTGGTCCTATCCATAATTACTCGTCGTAATGGGCTAAAATTATAGCTGGGCCGGAATCGACGTTATCTAATTGGATCTACAGACATGTTCGAACTTCAGAGGGCCCATTAAGTTGATGGGCCGTAACTAGGCCGAAAGCTCTATTGGGCCGGTATAATTGAAATGAGCTACCAGTTAATGCTTGGCCATGTTACCTCTCGGGTCGTTAAAAGGCTGACATCGAAGCGGGCAATAAGTGGGCCCATTCAATTTCATGGTGTGTTAACAGGCTGATACTAAGGTTGGGTTATATAAGGCCCAACTGTACTATGAGCCTTTAGCAGGCCGAAAGAGATAATGGGCTCGTACTAGACCATGAAGAGCATGGGCCACTAAGAGGCCGAAAGTCAGGTCAGATTGATGGCACAACTGTGTTGTGGGCCTTTAGCAGGATGAAAGAGAAACCGGCCTGGTATTGGACCATGAAGAGCATGAGCCGTTAAGAGGCCAAAACTCTGGTCCGACTATAAATGGCCCAACTCATTTATGGGTCGTTAATAGGCTGAAAGACACACCGGGCTGGTAATTGGCCCAACACTTAATTGGGTCGCTAAATGGCTAAAAGACGTACATCCTAAAAATTGGTCCATCCCTTGAATGGGCCGTTAACTGGCCGAAACCATATCTGGCCGATATTGGGCTCAAATATATATTGGGCTGTTTAGGGGCTCAAACTGACGATGGGCTGGAATGGTGTTAAATAGTTAACAAGCCGTTGACAGGCCGAATTGGCACATCTCGTATGGGTCGTGGGCTTAAATGGACTAGACACAAGTAGGCTTAATATGGGCCGGTGTCGTGGGAAACCACGACCACCTATGGGACAAAGAATCCCTTTCTGGTTCGGTGGGGGGGTTGCACATTGCACAAAGAGTAGAGGAACGTAGAACAGCATGACAGAGATCACACGGGCAGTCTTTAGGCGGGTTCGGGCTGCCGTGAGGCGTAAAACCCTACTCCTCCTTTGGTGGATTGATGGTGGAAAAATGGTGGAGAGCGCAACACGCTTGCCTGGTAGGGTTGCCTCGGGGTGAGAACGGCTACGCACATATGAGTGTGTGAGGGGGTGGATTAGCCAACCTTTTGTACGGTTGCCTTGGGCCTCCTTTTATAGATAAAGGGGTCACCACAGTGGAAAATCAGTCATTATGCATTGATTAGATAGCAAACAGTGCTATCACACCTAACTCTGCAGGCTGACAGAGCGCATTAAATGCGCCGCTCAATGTCACATCACCGCTTGGCCAGCAGGCCCTGCCAGGCTGTTTTGCCAGCTTCGCGCCTACTTGCTTGACCTGTCATAGGACGGGTGTCGCTTGGAGGAATTTTCTGTAGGATGTGGCCGCCATGTGGCAAATAGCAGCCACTTAGTCACTTTGGAGCTTGACACCGCACTGATCGACGACATGCCTCGTGATGAGGTGGTGCAGTGAGGTGGTGTTGCCTCCTTAAGCCCCGGCGGGCCTGCTGGGACGACCCAAAGGCTTGCTTCCAGGGGTAACCCCATCCTTGCCAAGCTCACCTGCCCGACACGGGAGGTTTCTTCCTTAGCAGCATCTTGCTTCTCTGGTTAGTCTTGGTCCTCTTGTGCTGCATGTTGGTCCTTTGAAGAACTGATCCCTTGCGCTCCAATCTGACCTCGATGTTGCGATCTTGCTCTCGTGCCTGTAGGGTTCATCGTCCGTGCATGAGTCAGGGGAAAATATACACCCCGGTTTATTTTCCCTGACATAAGCCCTTGGGCCTGAGCCATACGTGTCATGCGGCATGTTAGGTTAGGCCCCAAATAGTGCACGGACACATGGAAGGATAAGGCTACGCATGACGGTTCATTATGAGGACCAGTCAATCCAACGTCCACTTTGCACAACTACCGTGAGTCGTGGGGTCGTGGGACTATTGTAGTTAATGTAAAACGGTAACTTTCTAAAGCGTCGCGTCCCCGCTCCATGCCCGTTCCACGCCTTTTCCATTTAAGATAGGAAACCGCGGAGCGGCACGGTTCACTTGTCTCCTGTCCTGCCCTCGCATCGTCTTCTTCTGCAAGCCAAAGCAACTCTCCCCACCCGCCGCCATTCCCCCACTTGATTCTTTCCCCCATTCGCACTGGTGTCCGAGGAAATGGGGAGGAAAACCGTAGCAAAGGGGAAGCATATGGCCTCGGCGAAGGAGGTGGTTGCCGAGGGAAGCAACGGAGCTGGACAAGAAGCGGAGGGGTGACGTTGTCTTCTTCCTGCCGAATCTGGACGGCTCGGTTCTGCAAGCAAGGTATGGGCCCCTGTGGGGGAGGCCAGTCCTGAAAGGGCACGACGCGCCCCATGTTCTGACGGAGGGGAAAGAAGATCTGCCAAATTCATACCGATTCTTCTGCGTATACATCATTTGTGTCCTCTCCTCCCCTTTATCTGAATTCTTTGAGGTGATGATGACTATTTATCGATTCCACCTTCTCGACTTTAGACCAAATTCAATGGCGACCATGGACATATTTGCCCATTTGTGCGAGAATTTTGTTGGAGTCGCCCCAATGTCGATTTGTTCAGGCATTAGCTTTGTTCCTCATACGTGGGTGGAGAACAAAACTCACCGCTCTGGGAACATTAGCTGGATGCCACGGGTGGCAATGAAGTCCTGGGATTACATCTATGATCAGTAGTGTGAGAGGTGGGATGAATGGAGAGGAGACTGGTGCTGGATTTAGGTTGAGGAAGCCCCAGAGTTCTGTGAGGCACGGACAGTGTGCGTCAAGTGCAGCAAGGAATGGAGCGCTTTTGGCCTCACCAACGATAGGCTTCGCCTGGTAATAAACAGGATCACCCGCTTGAAGACTATCGGGCTAACCGTTGAGCACGTGGGGGCAGATTTTCTCCTTCGCCGCATCTCGCCACTACAAAAGAGGGATAGACCCGTCTGGCTATTTGGTGATGCCAGGGACAGGATGATATTACTCCTAAGTTTGGCCAAGAACTTGTCTGTTTATGGCCACGCTTGGTTGTGCGACCAACTGTTTGGCCACTTTGAGTTGTTCAAGCTCCCGGCAAACATCATCCCTCTGAATATCAATTCTGCCCGAGATTAGATCTTGAAATGGATGTTGGATTACAACGCTCATGGGGTGGCGAGTGATTGGCAGCTGCGCACTCTTGACGAAGAACTCGAATGGTCCAGTGCCCTAATGGAGAGGGTCGTTAGGGCTGAGACCAATATGTACAAACGCACCTCCTCCATGGAGGCAGCGTTTATCAAAAGGAGAATTGAGGAGGACAAGGCTGCCCGAGTTGTAGAGATGGCAAGGGCCACGAAAGCTGGGAAGGGAAAAGGGAAAGCTGAGGATGAGAGTTCCTCTCATGGTGGCGGCTAGGCGCGGGCCATGGAAGAGGTTACCAGGGAAGATCTTGCCGTGAGCGAGGCTTTCGGGCTTTAGGCTCTGGCCACTGCGGTAGCAGAGCTCCAAGAGGAGGAGGAAGTTGGCGAGGTAGTGGAGCCCGAGGCGGAATAGCTTGCGGCTAGACCTTAAGCCCCCGAGCCGATTTTAGATCAGCGCCCCTGCAGGAGCGCTGTTAATCGGGGACCGGTGGCTCCAAATCCGGCGCCTACCGCCAAACGGGTGAAGAAGAAACCACCAAAAACACCAATACAGAAGTGGCGTGCTGATAGTCTCCTCACCTTGCCAGGATCAAGGCTTCCCCCGCCAAGCAATAGGCGGATGTGGAAGTTGATTCCAGTTCTCATTCCGGCTCGAGCTCTTCGCAGAGTTCGTCTCCATCGGAGCCCCCATTGCCTCAGCAGGGCTTAGAGCTGCTGGAGAGGTCCGCCATTCCATCCCAGAAGAGAGACAGGGAACCCTCACCTCCCATGGAATTCAATTTGAGCTCCAAGCTCATTGATGAGGACTAAGGAAGATTTCCTTTCTTGTAAATAGCTTTAGTATATTCCATTATCTATGATGAATGACCTCTAGTTCTGCTATTGTTGGTAGGGAGGTATAGGATGATATGGAAATCCTCATCCACCAGTTGAAGAGGCTTCGGCGCGCTGGATTGCCGAAGACTATGGAGAGCCTGGACTTGGCAGGGAGCAATATGGAGGACCCCGCGCCGAGCCCCCAGCCCAACCCCCGGCGTGAAAGTGGGGGGCTGGTCCCTTCTGTTGGAGGTGACGGATACGAGCTTCCCATCCCCTCATATGTAGGAGGCGGCGGGACGATGCAAGATAAGTCCCCCCTGAAAGGGCAGGTTCCTCCCACTAACCCAGCCAAAGAACCCCTGGCGAGGCCCTTTGTGGACGAGACCGAACAGAGTGTTTTCACGACTGCCGCTGCGAGGAGTGGAGTTCAAGGCTGGGAAACCGATGCTACCGGGGAAACTGGGGCCCCTGCCCGGCAGGCTTCTCTGGGTACTTAACTTCCTCTCTTCTCCTCCTTCCTTGTTCATGTCACCTCTTCCTATATCCCGGGAATCTAAAACTTCTACTTTCTTGCCATTCCCTTGTCGTCTCGTCTGTAGCCCTCCCGGCCGAAGAGCCAGAACAGCTAGAAGAGGTGGCCAGCATAGGGAGAGCTGCCGCGGACGAGGCCGCCAAGATTGCCACTGCGGAGGGACAGGGCCTCATTGCCAAGCGTGCTCAGGATTCCTTGGCGGTGACGGAGCATACTTTTGAGAACACCTATAGGTGGAATTGGTGGTCGAGGGGAAGATTCCTCTCCAAACCATGGACCCCCTTCCCTCCTCTGGGCCCATGATGGGGACCTCGCCACCCCCATCAAGTCAGCTGGCATTGGTGTTGGTAGAACCTGGGACTGGAGCCCCCGGCCCGTCAATGGCGACGGGCGCGGAGCTCGACGAAGAGCTTCAGCATATCTTGGCATCACTGCACCAAGGGGTCGGAGAAGCGGATGATTTGGTTGCGGTTCCAATGGACTTTTCTTTCTAGGATTCCATGGCGACGGGTGTCAAGGAAATGCAGTCCCAGCATGACGAGAAGTGGCAGGCGCTCAACTAGTCCGCCGACAGGGTAGACCAGAAGCTGAAAGACAAGTTCCTGGATCTGCATAAATGGTACGGCAAGCAGTCCCGGGTACTTATGGGGCAGCAAGAGGCGCTCCTGATGGCGAGGGAAGATGTCGTAGCCTGCGAAGCATGCCTGGCGGACCTTAAGGCACGCCTGGACGCCAAAGAGCAAGAGATCTCTCTCCGGGAGGAGAAACTTGAAGCCACCCTTCCTGCCAAAGATGACGATCTGGAAGCTCTCGTGGAGCAACGCACCAAGGAGTTGGAAGACAAGCACAAAGCTGCCCTGGATGCCCTCACTACTGATTCTGCTACTCGATTGAAGAAACTCATTGACGATCCAGTTGCCGCATCCATTGCCAAGACTGACCACGACCAACAGGTGACCAAGCTGATCGAGGGGCTTGCCGGAAACACCAAGGAGGTGGAGGCCCTCAAGGAGGAAGTGCGAAAGACGGAGGTTCTCCTGACCGATGTGTAGTCGCAACTTTCATCCATGATCCAAAATCTTGAAAATGCCAACTGATGTCTCTTGAAGCTACGTCGGTATTTCCCCAAAGAGGAAGGGATGATGCAGCACAGCGGTGGTAGGTATTTCCCTCAGATATGAAACCAAGGTTATCGAAGCAGTAGGAGAACCAAGCAACGCAATGTAAACAGCCCCTGCACACAGATAACAAATCCTCACAACCGCACGTTTTAAAGGGGTTGTCAATCCCTTTCGGGTAACGGTGCCAGAAATTGGCGTGTGATGGAAAAAGGTTGTAATAGATTGAATAAATAGATCACAAATAAAATAAAGTGCAGAAAAGTATTTTTGGATTAATAGATTTGGAAATAAAAGTAAATAAAAGTATATCACAAAGGCAAATAATATGAGAAAGAGACCGAGGGCCGTAGATTTCACTAGTGTCTTCTCCTGAGAAAAAGAGCAAAGCGGTGGGTGAACAAATTACTGTTGGGAAATTGGTAGAATTTAAAATACTCGTGTCAATATCCACGCAATGATCATTAGATAGGCATCATGTCCAAGATTAGTAGACCGACTCCTGCCTGCATCTACTACTATTACTCCACACATCGACTGCTATCCAGCATGCATCTAGTGTATTAAGTTCATGGAGAAACGGAGTAATGCTATAAGAACGATGACATGATGTAGACAAGATCTATATATGTAGACATAGACCCCATCATTTTATCCTTAGTAGCAACAATACATACATGCGAGTTCTCCTTCTGTCACTGGGATCAAGCACTGTAAGATCGAACCCACTACAAAGCACCTCTTCCCATTTCAAGATAAATAGATCAAGTTGGCCAAACAAAACCCAAATATCAGAGAAGAAATGTGAGGCTATAACCAATCATGCATAAAAGAGATCAAAGAAACTCAAATACTTTCATGCATATAAAAAGAGATAGATCTAATCATAAACTCAAAGTTCATCGATCCCAACAAACACACCACAAAAAGAGTTACATCATATGGACCTCCAAGAGACCATTGTATAGAGAATCAAGAGAGAGAGAGAGAGGAAGCCATATAGCTAATTGATACGTCCATTTTGCATCATGCTTTTATAATAATATTTATTGTATTATGGGCTGTTATTACACATTATGTCACAATACTTATGCCTATTCTCTCTTATTTTACAAGGTTTACATAAAGAGGGAGAATGCCGACAACTGGGATTCTGAGCTGGAAAAGGAGCAAATATTAGAGACCTATTCTGCACAACTCCAAAAGTCCTGAAAATTCATGGAAGATGTTTTTAGAATATATAAAAAATACTCAGCGGAAGAAATTCACCAGGGGGGCCACACCTTGCCCACAAGGGTGGGGGCGCGCCCTACCCCCCTGTGCGCGTCCCCTACCTCGTGGTCCCCCTGGTGGCCCTCTGGTGGCCATCTTCTACTATATGGAGTCTTTCGATGGGAAAACAATCATAAGCCATCTTCTCGGATGAAACTCCGCAACCACGAGGCGGAACCTTGGCGGATCCAATCTAGGGCTCCGGTAGAGCTGTTCTGCCGGGGAAACTTCCCCCCCGGAGGGGGAAATCATCGCCATCGTCATCACCAACGCTCCTCTCATCGGGAGAGGGCAATCTCCATCAACATCTTCATCAGCACCATCTTCTCTCAAAACCCTAGTTCATCTCTTGTATCCAATTCTTGTCTCTAAGTCCGGGATTGGTGCTAGTAGGATGCTAGTACTGTTAATGACTCCTTGTAGTTGATGCTAGTTGGTTTAATTGGTGGAAGATCATATGTTCAGATCATATATGCATATCAATACCCCTCTGATTATGAACATGTTTATTCTTTGTGAGTAGTTACGTTTGTTCCTGAGGACATGGGAGAAGTCTTGCTATTAGTAGTCATGTGAATTTGGTATTCGTTCGATATTTTGATGAGATGTATGTTGTCTCTCCTGTAGTGGTGTTATGTGAACATCGACTACATGACACTTCACCATTGTTTGGGCCTAGAGGAAGGCATTGGGAAGTAATAAGTAGATGATGGGTTGCTAGAGTGACAGAAGCTTAAACCCTAGTTTATGCGTTGCTTCGTAAGGGGCTGATTTGGATCCATATGTTTCATGCTATGGTTAGGTTTACCTTAATACTTTTGTTGTAGTTGTGGATGCTTGCAATAGAGCTTAATCATTAGTGGGATGTTTGTCCAAGTAAGGGCAGCACCCAAGCACTGGTCCACCCACATACCAAATTATCAAAGTACCGAACGCGAATCATATGAACGTGATGAAAGCTAGCTTGACGATATTCCCATGTGTCCTCGGGAGCGCTTTACATCATATAAGAGTTTGTACAGGCTTGTCCTTTGCTACAAAAAGGATTGGGCCACCTTGCTTCACCTTATTTACTTTTGTTACTTGTTGCTCGTTACAAATTATCCTATCACAAAACTATCTGTTACCACTTATTTTCGTACTTGCAGAGAATACCTTGCGGGAAACCACTTATCATTTCCTTCTGCTCCTTGTTGGGTTCAACACTCTTACTTATCGAAAGGACTATGATAGATCCCCTATACTTGTGGGTCATCAAGACTCTTTTCTGGTGCCGTTTCCAGGGAGTGAAGTGCCTTTGGTAGGTGGAATTTGGTAAGGAAAATTTATATAGTGTGCTGAAATTTACTGTCACTTGTTAGTATGGAAAGTAATCCTCTGAGGGGCTTGTTTGGGGTATCTTCACCCCGACCAGTAGAGCAAAGAGTTGCTCCTCAACCTACTAAAAATGAATATGAAAATGAAAATGTCAGCTTTGAAATTCCTTCTGGTATGATAGAAAAACTGCTAGCTAATCCTTTTTTAGGAGATGGAACAAAACATCCTGATGAGCATCTGATATATGTGGATGAAGTTTGTGGATTATTTAAGCTTGCAGGTGTACCCGGAGATGTTGTTAAGAAGAAGGTCTTCCCTTTATCTTTGAAGGGAGATGCATCGACATGGTATAGGCTATGTGATGATATGTGGTCTTGGAATTACAAACGATTGAAATTGGTATTTCATCAGAAGTTTTATCCTATGCATCTTGTTCATCGTGATCGCAATTATATATATAATTTTTGGCCTACCGAAGGAGAAAGCATCGCTCAAGCTTGGGGGAGGCTTAAGTCAATGTTATATGCATGCCCCAATGATGAGCTCTCAAGAGAAATGATTATTCAAAAAATTTATGCTCGGCTTTCTGATAACAATCGCACCATGCTTGATACTTCTTGTGCTGGCTCTTTTATGATGAAGACTATTGAATTCAAATGGGATTTATTGGAAAGAATTAAACGCAACCCTCAAGATTGGGATCTCGAAAAACGTAAGGAGTCAGGTATGACACCTAGGTTTGATTGTGCTAAATCTTTTATGGATACCGATGTTTTCTGTAAATTTAGCACTAAATATGGACTTGACTCTGAAATAGTAGCTTCTTTCTGTGAATCTTTTGCTACTTATGTTGATCTCCCCAAGGAGAAGTGGTTTAAATATCATCCTCCCATAGAAGTAAAAGTAGCTGCACCTATTAAAGTTGAAGAAAAGATTGTCACTTATAATGATCCTATTGTTCCTACTTCTTATGTTGAGAAACCACCTTTTCCTGTTAGGATAAAGGATCATGCTAAAGCATCAACTGTGGTTCGTAAAAGCAATATTAAAACGTATACACCTTCTGAGCAAATTAAAGTTGAACCTAATACTTCTATTGTTAAAGATCACTTGGCTGATAATATTGATGGGCATGTTATTTATTTCTGTGATGAAATTGCTGGAAATGCTAAACCCTGTGCTAATGATAAACCTAGACCTGTGGTAGGCATGCCTGTTATTTCTGTTAAAATAGGAGATCATTTTTATCATGGCTTATGTGATATGGGTGCTAGTGCTAGTGCAATACCTACTAGCCTTTATAAAGAAATTATGCATGATATTGCACCTGTTGAGTTAGAAGATATTGATGTCACAATTAAACTTGCCAGTAGAGATACTATTTCACCAATGGGAATTGTTAGAGGTGTTGAAGTCTTGTGTGGGACAACTAAATATCCTACTGATTTTCTTGTTTTTGGTTCCCCACAAGATAGCTTTTGTCCCATTTTGGTAGACCCTTCTTAAATATTGTTAATGCTACCATAGATTGCAAAAGGGATGTTGTTACTATCGGTTTAGATGATATGACTCATGAATTTAATTTCTCTAAATTTAGTAGACAACACTGTGAAGAAGAATTACCTAGTAAGGATGAAATTATTCGTCTTGCTTCTATTGTCGTACCTCCTATTGATCCTTTAGAACAATATTTGCTAGACCATGAAAATGATATGTTTATGAATGAAAGAAGGGAAATAGATGAAGTATTCCTTAAACAAGAACCTATTTTGAAACACAATTTGCCTGTTGAAATCCTAGGGGATCATCCTCCACCCAAGGGTGATCCCGTATTTGAGCTTAAACCGTTGCCTGATACTCTTAAATATGCTTATCTTGATGAGAAAAAGATATATCCTGTTATTATTAGTGCTAACCTTTCAGAACATGAAGAAGAGAGATTATGGACAACTCTGAAGAAGCACCGTGCTGCTATTGGGTATACTCTTGATGATCTTAAGGGCATTAGTCCCACTCTATGTCAACATAAAATTAACTTGGAAGAAGATGCTAAACCAGTTCGTGATCATCAACGACGGCTGAATCCTAAAATGAAAGAAGTGGTAAGAAAGGAGATACTAAAGCTCCTTGAGGCAGGTATAATCTATCCCGTTGCTGATAGTCAGTGGGTAAGTCCTGTCCATTGTGTCCCTAAGGAGGGAGTATTACTGCTGTTCCTAATGATAAAAATGAATTGATTCCTCAAAGAATTATTACCGGTTATAGGATTGTAATTGATTTCCGTAAATTAAATAAAGCTACTAAAAAGGATCATTACCCCTTACCTTTTATCGATCAAATGCTAGAAATATTATCTAAACATACACATTTTTGCTTTCTAGATGGTTAGTATGGTTTCTCTCAAATACCTGTGTCATCTAAGGATCAATCAAAGACTACTTTTACTTGCCCTTTTGGTACTTTTGCTTATAGACGTATGCCTTTTGGTTTATGTAATGCACCTGCTGCCTTTCAAAGATGCATGATGGCTATATTCTTTGACTTTTGTGAAAAGATTTGTGAGGTTTTCATGGATGATTTCTCCATCTATGGATCTTCTTTTGATGATTGCTTAAGCAACCTTGATCGAGTTTTGCACAGATGTGAAGAAACTAATCTTGTCTGGAATTGGGAAAAGTGCCACTTTATGGTTAATGAAGGTATTGTCTTGGGGCATAAACTTTCTAACAGAGGTATTGAAGTTGATAAAGCCAAGGTTGATACTATTGAAAAGATGCCATGTACCAAGGACATCAAAGGTATAAGAAGCTTCCTTGGCCATGCCGGTTTTTATAGGAGGTTCATTAAGGACTTCTCAAAAATCTCTCGGCCTCTGACTAATTTATTACAAAAAGATATACCATTTGTCTTTGATGATGATTGTGTAGAAGCATTTGAAATACTTAAGAAAGCATTGATCTCTGCACCTATTGTTCAGCCACCTGATTGGAATTTACCCTCTGAAATTATGTGTGATGCTAGTGATTATTCTATAGGTGCTTTTCTAGGGAAAAGAGTTGATAAGAAATTAAATGTTATTCAATATGCTAGTAAAACCTAGACAATGCTCAAAGAAATTATGCTACTACTGAAAAGGAATTCTTAGCAGTTGTATTTGCTTGTGATAAGTTCAGATCATATATTGTTGATTCTAAAGTAACTATTCACACTGATCACGCTGCTATTAAATATCTTATGGAAAAGAAAGATGCTAAACCTAGACTTATTAGATGAGTTCTCTTGCTACAAGAATTTGACTTACATATTGTAGATAGAAAGGGAGCTGAGAACCCCGTTGCAGACAACTTGTCTAGGTTAGAAAATGTGCTTGATGACCCACTACCTATTGATGATAGCTTTTCCTGATGAGCAATTAAATGTTATAAATGCTTCTCATACTGATCCATGGTATGCTGATTATACTAATTACATTGTTGCTAAGTTTATACCACCTAGTTTCACATACGAGAAAAAGAAAAAGTTCTTCTATGATTTGAGACATTACTTTTGGGATGACCCACATCTTTATAAAGAAGGAGTAGATGGTTTTATTAGACGTTGTGTACCTAAGTGTAATGCCTCGGACACACCTGCCGGTGGTCATTACTCCTGGCGGGATCTAGACTAGCCCCACAGATTAATACTAGTCTTTTCTGCGCACTTTGTCCTCACTTGTGCGCACCCGGGAGCAACTTCCTGGTCGGTCACCCATCCTGACAGTACTCCAAGCTGAGCACGCTTAACATTGGAGTTCTGTCTAAATGGGCTCCCGGAAAAGAAGGAATTCCTTATTGATATGAGTGGTCTATCATCCCTATTAAGCCAGGCTATCACACTGAGCATGAACAGGAACAGATCCTATGCAAGTGTCACACCAAAGCTTATGGAGGACACCATGCTGGAGATAGAACTGCACATAAGGTATTGCAATCTGGTTTTTATTGGCCTACTCTTGTCAAGGATGCCCGTAAGTTTGTTTTATCTTGTGATGAATGCCAAAGAATTGGTAATATTAGTAGACGTCAAGAAATGCTGATGAACTATTCACTCGTTATTGAACCATTTGATGTTTGGGGCTTTGACTATATGGGACCTTTTCCTTCCTCTAATGGATATACACATATTTTAGTTGCTGTTGATTACGTTACTAAGTGGGTAGAAGCTATTCCAACTAGTAGTGATGATCATAAAACTTCTATTAAAATGCTTAAAGAAGTTATTTTTCCAAGGTTTGGAGTCCCTAGATATTTAATGACTGATGGTGGATCACATTTTATTCATGGTGCCTTCCTTAAAATGCTTGCTAAATATGATGTTAATCATAGAATTGCATCTCCTTATCACCCTCAGTCTAGTGGTCAAGTAGAATTGAGTAATAGAGAGCTCAAATTAGTTTTGCAAAAGACTGTTAATAGATCTAGAAAGAATTGGTCCAAGAAACTTGATGATGCATTATGGGCCTATAGAACTGCATATAAAAATCCTATGGGTATGTCTCCGTATAAAATGGTCTATGGAAAAGCATGTCACTTACCTCTCGAACTAGAACACAAGGCATATTGGGCTATTAAAGAACTCAACTATGATTTTAAACTTGCCGGTGAGAAGAGGTTATTTGATATTAGTTCACTCGATGAATGGAGAACCCAAGCCTATGAAAATGCCAAGTTGTTTAAAGAAAAAGTTAAAAGATGGCATGATAAAAGGATACAAAAGTGTGAGTTTAATGTAGGTGATTATGTATTGCTATACACCTCTTGTTTAAGATTTTTTGCAGGAAAACATCTCTCTAAATGGTAAGGTCCTTACGTTATCGAGGAGGTCTATCGTTCAGGTGCCATAAATATCAACAACTTCGAAGGCACAAATCTGAAAGTGGTGAACGGTCAAAGAATCAAACATTATATCTCAGGTAATCCCATAAATGTTGAAACCAATGTTATTGAAACCGTAACCTCGGAGGAATACATAAGGGACACTTTCCGGAACGTTTCAGACTCTGAAAAGGAATAGGTATGTGGTACGGTAAGTAAACCGACTCCAAAACAGTTTTGAAGGCAATATTTCTCTGTTTTGAAATATTTAGAAAAATAGAAAAATAAGAAGCAGTCCGAGCAGGACACGAGGCCTCCACGAGGGTGGAGGGCGCGCCAGTTTTGCCTACTAATGGCGCATCACTGGTGCGCCATTAGTATCACGCCACTAGTATTTTTTACTAATGGCGCACCACTGGTGCGCCATTAGTATCTGGTATACTAATGGCGCACCACTGGTGCGCCATTAGTATAGGCCACGGTGCGCCATTACTATAGGCCACTGGTGCGCCATTAGTATAGGCCACGGTGCGCCATTAGTATTTTTGAATTTTGAAGGCAGGAAAATAGTAGTAGCGCACCGTCTAACCCCCACCGTGCGCCATTGCTATTTTTGAATTTTGAATTTGGATCTGGATCATGGTTTTTTTGCCCATTTTTTTCTCATTTTTTTGCTTGTTTTTTGGTACGATATTATTTCAAATTTTGTTCCTGTTTTTGGATCTTGTATGTTCTTTTGACGTGTTCTTTTGCCAGAGAGGAGTTCGCCGGAGAGGTGGAGGAGGAGGTCACCGGAGAGGCGCTCGCCTACATCGCCGGAGAGGAGGAGGAGGTCGCCGGAGAGGAGTTCACCGAAGCATCGGAGAGGAGGAAGGAGAAACCATGAGGGAATGGGAGGAGAGGAGGGAGGAGGAGCTCACCGGAGAGGAGGGAGGAGAAACCGTGAGGGGAGGGGAGGGGAGGAGAGGAGAGGAGAGGAGGGAGGAGGAGGTCACCGGAGAGGAGGAGGGTAGTATGGTGGAGGAGAGAAGGGAAGATGGAGTGGAGGAGAGGAGGAGATGGAGTGGAGGAGATGGAGTGGAGGAGAGGTGGTGTGGAGGAGGTGCGCCCAGCCATATATACGACATAGTAATGGCGCACCGTGGGCAGGTGCGCCATTACTAACTTTTTTTTTGACTTATTTTGAATTTTGAAGGCGGGAAGATACTAATGGCGCACCATGGGCAGGTGCGCCATTAGTAACTTTTTATTTTTATTTTTTTGACTTATTTTGAATTTTGAAGGCGGGAAGATACTAATGGCGCACCATGGGCAGGTGCGCCATTAGTAAGTTTGAATTTTATTGAATTTTTTTACCTCTCCAGATCTTAAAAGCCCCGTATCTTTTTTCTCTTAGGTTTTTGAGGATTTTGAAAATGTTTAACGGGGTTCCCTCGGTTAAATTTGGATGTAACTTTTCGAGTAGATGATTTTTCATATAAAAAACGTTTTCATCCGAGTTCGTACGCAAAAGTTATGCCCATTTTTACAAATTCTCGAGAAATTTTGCAAAAAAGTCGAAAATTCATGTTTGTAAATTTTGCTAACAACTAGACCACATATCACATGGGAATCTTAGTTTCTTTTATTTTTTTGACATTTCTATCATTTTCTTTTATTTTTTTTGAAACTGAAAAGGCGGTCCACTGGGGCGGGGGGGGGGGGGGGGGTTTGGGGGGATTTTTTGGGCCACCACATGTCTGGTGCGCCATTAGTGTCAATTCCATCTATAGCCCCTTTCCTGGTGGTGCATTCGGGCGAATGTTTGGGCCAAGTTACTAATGGCGCACCGTGGCATGGTGCGCCATTACTAGTTCAACTAGTAATGGCGCACCACTCCCACGGTGCGCCATTAGTAGTTTTGAAAAAAAATTAAATTTTTTTTAACTAATGGCGCACCGTGGATGTGGTGCGCCATTACTAGTTTAACTAGTAATGGCGCACTATCACCTGGTGCGCCATTACTAGTTTTGAAAAAAAATAAAAAAATCTTGTTACTAATGGCGCACTGTGGATGTGGTGCGCCATTAGTATTTGCACACTAATGGCGCACCAACACATGGTGCGCCATTAGTATATAGTAATGGCGCACCACATGTCTGGTGCGCCATTAGTGTCAATTCCATCTATAGCCCCTTTCCTAGTAGTGCTTGGGGGAGTGCCCTAGTATTGTATCACCATCACTTTTATCTTTACCATTTTTCTTAGTTCGATCCTTTTGATAATATCTTCATCTAGTAGAATAAAAGTTCTTAGTATGATCTAGTCGTGAGTTTTGCTTTATTATCCTTCTATGTAATCGAGTCCATGAGCTATATAATAAAGATTAGTGTTGAGTCAAGGGCTTGATTATTTTGCCATGATCCTAAGTGAATAAAGGAAAAGAGAAAGAATAAAAAAGAAACAAAGAGATCATGTGAATCTTATGGAGAGTAATGAGCTCACATAGAAAAAGTATGATGAATAAAAGTTGTTGAGGGTTGACAAACATAGTTTTGGTCATCATTGCAATTAATAGGAAGTAATAAAGAAAGATAGGTCTTCACATATAAATATACTATCTTGGACATCTTTTATGATTGTGAGCACTCATTAAAATATGACATGCTAAAGAGTTGACGTTGGACAAGGAAGACAACGTAATGGGTTATGTTTTCTTACATCAGAGATAAATTATATTGTCTTGGATCCTCCAGCATGTTGAGCTTGCCTTTCTCCCTCATGCTAGCCAAATTCATTGCGCCAAGTAGAGATACTACTTGTGCTTGCAAATACCCTTAAACCAGTTTTGCGATAAGAGAACACCGAAACTTCCTATGGATTGAGTAAGATCATCCAAGTAAGTTGTCATCGGTGCAAGCAATAATGATGAGGACATCAATACCATTGTTACACCCACAGCCCCTACTGTTACATATACTGGACCAATTACTAGAGCTCGCGCACGCCAATTAAATTACCAGGTACTTTCGTTTCTTGGTAATGATTCTAATGTTCATGAGATTATGATGCTGCCTAAATTGGATACATTTGTTTTGCTTTCAAATGAAGGGCCTAGCTTGGAGAAGGATGAACATTGGAGCAAGAACACGCATGAAGTTGATGGCAATGCGCAAGGGGATCAAGAACGGAGTTACAAGTGATGATTTCAGGACTTTGAAGCCGCCATAAGGAGTGCATGAGGCCATGGACGAAATATACAAGATGCCACTTCATAATATTCGTCCATAGGCTATTCTAGGTGCTGCGTCACCTTATTAATGGGCCAGGCCCATGTAATTTCGAAATACTTAAGTATAGGCTATTTTTAGAGTCCGTATGTGTGGGGGAAACAAGAGTTAGGGTTGGTTTCGGACCCCACCCTCAAGGGCCACGAAATTCCCCTCTCTTCCTCCATATATACAGCCCTTAGGGCGTCGTTTAGACTTTGGGTTTTGTTTAGATTAAAAGTTCGCCATAGCTGCAACTTCGCGTACTTCGTTTGTGTCCAACGACCAGACCAAGACGTCACAGAACCCCACCTTGATCAATAAAGCTTTCATCTTATATTCGCAATATCCAGATTGCAATCTCAGTTTCTTGCTTGTTCTTCGTTTGCTCGCAGGAAACAGGCCCTCGTGGTCAGGTTGATCGTGCTCCGGCGTGGTCAATAACCCCTCGGAAGTTGGTTTAGCGATTGCTAAGGCGCGACGTCTCGCACGTTCGTAGTCGGATCGTCAAGGTCGACTCCCACAGAAAACGATAGCCACCATCTCATCGAAACATCGGGACACCTTTGCCTCTATCAAATAAAGATTGCCCTATAAATATGTATGACCTATTAGAGTGGGAGAAAATAAGCTTTATATGATCGTGTGATATGGAAGAAATAAAAGCAACAGACTACATAATAAAGGTCCATAACACAAGTGGCGATATAAAGTGACGTTCTTTCGCATTAAGATTTTGTGCATCCAACCATAAAAGTGCATGACAACCTCTACTTCCCTCTGCAAAGGTCTTATCTTTTACTTTTATCTCCTACCTTGCATAAGAGTCATGGTGATCTTCACCCCTCCTTTTTATATTTTATCCTTTGGCAAGCACGGTATGTTGGAAAGATCCTGGTATATATGGCTAATTGGTTGTGAGTTTTCATGAACTATTATTGTTAACTTTACCCTTGAGGTAAAACATTGGGAGGCAAAACAATAAGCCCCTATCTTTCTCTATGTCCTATTGAAACTCCATACCCATAAGTATTGCGTGAGTATCATCAATTGTGAAAGATTATATGATAGTTGAGTATGTGGACTTGCTGAAAAGATCTTATACATTGACTCTTTCGTATGTTATGATAAATTGCAATTGCTTCAATGACTGAGATTATAGTTTGTTACTTTTCAATGAAGTTTACGATTCATACTTGATATTGTGATTGAATTTTTACTCTAGCATCAGACATTATATGACAAAAATTATATAAGTTGCTGTTCTAAGAATGATCATGATGCCCTCATGTCCGTATTTTATTTTTATCGACATCTCTATCTCTAAACATGTGGGCATATTTTTCAATTTCGGCTTTCGCTTGAGGACAAGCGAGGTCTAAGCTTGGGGGAGTTGATACGTCCATTTTGCATCATGCTTTTATATCAATATTTATTGCATTATGGGATGTTATTACACATTATGTCACAGTACTTATGCCTATTCTTTCTTATTTTACAAGGTTTACATAAAGAGGAGAATGCCGGCAGCTGGGATTCTGGGCTGGAAAAGGAGCAAATATTAGAGACCTATTCTGCACAACTCCAAAAGTCCTGAAACTTCACGGAAGACGTTTTCAGAATATATATAAAATACTCAGCGGAAGAAATTCACCAAGGGGGCCACACCCTGCCCACGAGGGTGGGGGGCGCGTGCCCCTAACTTGTGGGCCCCCTGGTGGCCCTCCGGTGGCCATCTTCTGCTATATGGAGTCTTTCGATGGGAAAAAAATCATAAGCCATCTTCTCGGACGAAACTCTGCCGCCATGAGGCGGAACCTTGGTGGATCCAATCTAGGGCTCCGGCAGAGCTGTTCTGCCGGGGAAACTTCCCTCCCGGAGGGGGAAATCGTTACCATCGTCATCACCAATGCTCCTCTCATCGGGAGAGGGCAATCTCCATCAACATTTTCATCAGCACAATCTCCTCTAAAAATCCTAGTTCATCTCTTGTATCCAATTCTTGTCTCTAAGTCCGGGATTGGTGCTAGTAGGCTGCTAGTAGTGTTAATTACTCCTTGTAGTTGATGCTAGTTGGTTTAATTGGTGGAAGATCATATGTTCAGATCCTATATGCATGTCAATACCCCTCTGATTATGAACATGTTTATGCTTTGTGAGTAGTTACGTTTGTTCCTGAGGACATGGGAGAAGTCTTGCTATTAGTAGTCATGTGAATTTGCTATTCGTTCGATATTTTGATGAGGTGTATGTTGTCTCTCCTCTAGTGGTGTTATGTGATCGTCGACTACACGACACTTCACCATTGTTTGGGCCTAGAGAAAGGCATTGGGAAGTAATAAGTAGATGATGGGTTGCTAGAGTGACAGAAGCTTAAACCCTAGTTTATGCGTTGCTTCGTAAGGGGCTGATTTGGATCCATATGTTTCATGCTATGGTTAGGTTTACCTTAATACTTTTGTTGTAGTTGTGGATGCTTGCAATAGAGGTTAATCATAAGTGGGCTGTTTGTCGAAGTAAGGGCAGCACCCAAGCACCGGTCCACCCACATACCAAATTATCAAAGTACCGAACGCGAATCATATGAACGTGATGAAAACTAGCTTGACGATATTCCCATGTGTCCTCAGGAGCGCTATACATCATATAAGAGTTTTTCCAGGCTTGTCCTTTGCTACAAAAAGGATTGGGCCACCTTGCTGCACTTACTTTTGTTACTTGTTGCTCGTTACAAATTATCCTATCACAAAACTATCTGTTACCACTTATTTCAGTACTTGCAGAGGATACCTTGCTGGAAACCGCTTATCATTTCCTTCTGCTCCTCATTGGGTTCGACACTCTTACTTATCGAAAGGACTGCGATAGATCCCCTATACTTTTGGGTCATCACTAATAACTACGGACCCGAAGGTCTACAAAGAACTACTCACGCATCATCGGAGAGGCACCAATGGAGGTGGTGAACCCCATCCGAGATGGTGTCTAGATTGGATCTGGTGGCTGGACTCTGCGGCGGCTGGACCAATATTTCGTCGAATCCCCTAGAGTTTTGGGAATATTGGGGTATTTTTAGAACAAAGAGGTGGTCTGGCAGGCACACGAGGTGGGCACAACCCACCAGGGTGTGCCTGGGCCTCCTGGCAAGCCCTGGTGGGTTGTGATTCCCTCGGGGCACCCCCCAGACGCAGCCAGGGCCCATTGTGTTCATTCTAGCCCATAAAAATTCTCCGTAAAGTTTCGTGGCATTTGGACTCCGTTTGATATTGCTTTTCTGCGATGCAAAAAAATGGAAAAAAACAGCAACTCGCACTTGGCACTATGTCAATAGGTTAGTACAAAAAATTATTTAAAATGACTATAAAATGATTATAAAACATCCAAGATTGATAATATAACAGCATGGAACAATCAAAAATTATAGATACATCGGAGAAGTATCAGCATCCCCAAGCTTAACTCCTACTCGTCCTCGAGTAGGGAAGTGATAAAAACAGAATTTTTAATGTGGAATGCTGCCTAACATGTCATATCATTTTTCTTTCTTTATAGCATGGACATTTGGACTTTTATATTGTTCAAAGCAATAGTTTAGTTTTGACATGATAATTTAAATACTCAAGCATATCAACAAGCAACCATGTCTTTCAAAATATAACGCTAAAATAAGCTATCCCTAGCCCATCATGCTCAACCATTGATCCATTCATGAAACACACTCGCATATTAGCTATGTCCAATACTCAAGTACAATCATATTGCCTCCTAGTTGGTGCTTTTATAAGAGAAGATGGAGACTCAAATTCAAAATAAAATTGCATAAAAGTAAAAGATAGGCCCTTCGCAGATGGAAGTAGGGATTTGTAGAGGTGCCAGAGCTCAAAGCGAAAAACTTAGAGATAAAAACATTTTGGGAGGTGTATCCATCCCTCCAATGAAAATGACTTAGAGTTCCCAACACTTTCCATGCTTAGATATATCATAGGCGGTTCCCAAATAGAAAATAAAGTTTCTTCCTTTTTCCACCATACTTTCACTTTCCATGGCTAACTGTATCCACGGGTGCCCTCCATACCAACACTTTCCAAGGAATTTATTATTTGACAACATAAAGTAAATTCAACTTTTTGCATTTCGGGATTGGGCATCCCTAATACCGTTGCCTTACATGGAAAATAACACATCTTGAGAATAACACATCTAGCATGGAAAATATTAGCACATCTGAGAATAACACATCTAGCATGGAAAATATTAGCCACCCCTCACCGCTCCGCGAGCAAAACGAACACAAAAAAGAGAAGTTTATTTTGAAAATTAGAGATGGCACATGCAAATTTGCTTAGAACGGAAAAAGAATACCGCATGTAGGTAGATATAGTGGACTCATGTGGCAAAACTATGTTAAAGGTTTTTGGATGCACAAGTAGTCATCATACTTAGTGCAAAATGAACGCTAGAAAAAAATTGAGAAGCGACAACCAAGAAACGAATAATCTCATAAGCGAGCATTAAGCATAACTAACACCGAATAATGCACCATAAGTAGGATCTAATTTCATTGCATAACTATTGACTTTCGTGCTTGCATAGGGAATCACAAACCTTAACACCAATATTCTTACTAAAGCACAATTACTCATCAACATAACTCACATATCACATCATCATGTCTTAAAACTATTACTAAGAATCAGGTTTATTTTTTCCAATGATCTTCATGAAGTTTTTATTATATCCTTCTTGGATATCTATCACTTTGGGACTAATTTTCATATGTTGCTTTTGACAAGATCAAACAAATATAATTGAAGATCATGATCCTAATATTTCTTTCTCTCAAATTAAATTAAGTGAAGCAAGAGAGAATTTCTTGAAAATTTTACTAACTCTGAAATAAATCTAAGTGAAGCTATAGAGAATTTCTTCAAAAATACTAAGCACACCATGGTCAAAAAGATATAAGTGAAGCACTAGAGCAAGTCCATAGCTCATAAAAAGTTTAAGTGAAGCATAGAGAGCAGTTCTAACAAGTCATGACATAATTTTGGATCTCTCAAATAGGTGTGTCCTGCAAGGGATCAAGACTTAAAACACAAAATAAAACAAGAAAAGACTCATATCATACAAAACGCTCCAAGCAAAACACATAGTATGTGACGAATAAAAATATAGTTTTGAGTAAAATATTGATGGTCGTTAGAAGAAAAAGAGGATGCCACTCGGGGGCACCCCCAAGCTTAGTTGGTTTCTCATTTTTGGATGATAGCTTGGGATGCCAGGGCATCCACAAGCTTGGGCTCTTCTAGTCCTTATTCCTTCATCCATCATAAGATAACCCAAAACTTGAAAACTTCAATCACACAAAATTCAACAAAACCTTCGTGAGATCCGTTAGTATAAGAATAATAAAGCAGTTCTATAAGTGTTGTATCAAACCAATACATATTTTGTTTTTGTATTATATCTATTGTATTCCAACTTTCTTATGACAGAAACTCATCAATGAAAACCATAGAGCCATCAAAATAAGCACACAACACAAAGAAAATAGAATCTGTCAAAAACAGAACAGTCTGTAGAAATATGACTATTTTGAATACTTCTTTAACTCCAAAAATTCTAAAAAATTAGGACGACCTGAGCAATTTGTATGTTGATCTACCGCAAGTGGAATGGGTATTTTATCGCTCTCTGCTAAAAATGATAATTATTTTCATGAGTGCAAAAGTTTCTCTTTTTTCAGCAAGATCAAACAACTATCACCCAAGAAGATCCTAAAGACTTTACTTGAGACAAACACTAATTAAAACATAAAAACACAATCATAACAGTAGCATAATTGTGCTAACACTCAAAAACAGAAAGAAAAAGGCAAAATTAAATTTTATTCATTGGGTTGCCTCCCAACAAGCTCTATAGTTTTACGCCCTTAGCTATGCATAAAGCAAGGACCTAAGTTTTGTCATCTTTGGTTCGAGATCCATAAGATGCCCTCATGATTGATTCATATGCTGGCCTAATTCTTGTTCTAAGAAAGTGTTCTATACCCTTCCTCAAAGGAAATTGGAACTTAATATTGCCTTCTTTCATATCAATCACGGCACCAATAGTGCGTAAAAGCGATCTACCAAGAATAACTGGACAAGATGGATTGCAACCAATATCAAGAACAATAAAATTAATGGGCACAAATTCCTATCTAGAAGAATTCGAACATCATTAATTCTTCCTATAGGCTTTTTATTAGTAGAATTTGCCAAGTGCAAATTTAGAGAACATTCTTCAAGATCGGTAAGACCAAGCACATCACATAAAGATTTCAGAATGGTAGAAACACTAGCACCCAAATCACACAAAGAAAATCACTCAGAATTTTTTATTTTTACTTTGATAGTAGGTTCCCATTCATCATGCAATTTTCTAGGAATTGAAACTTCTAATTCCAACTTTTCTTCAAAAGCTTTCATCTTAGCATCAACAATATGTTTAGTAAAAGCATTATTTTGTTCATATGCATGGGGTGAATTTATCATGGTGTCGGGGGAAACGACACCTAAAGGATCATGAAGTATCCCTTTTGCTATGGTTGGCGGGCGCAGGGCTGTGGAAAGAGCGGGTTTGAGGGATCAACACAGGGGGATTATCCAGGTTCGGGCCGCAAGTGATGTGTAATACCCTACTCCTGTTGGTTTATGTTTATCTAGTGTTCTTGGACTAGCTACAAAGCCTGTAGGCTCCAAAAAGTCCGAATCTCCTCCCAGTACGCCGCGGGCCTCCTTTTATAGATAAAGGGGCTGCCAAAGTGGCACACATGAGGTGGAAAGTTGTACAGTAGTCGAGTCTATTGTAACGCCCCAAGATCGGCGCTCCAGATGCCTTCCATGGTTTCCGAGATTCGTCTTGTGATTTGTTTTGCTTGTTGCATTCATCATTGCATATTTTGCATTGCATCATGTCATCATGCCATCATGTCATTAATCTTTGCAACTCAAATAAATAAGTCGTATGGATCTTCGGTCCATTTAAATTGAGGGATATTCACAATGGTGATTTCTCTTTAGAACATACATTCTCAATATTATTAGGGAGCTATTCTAAATATTCCAATAATTTGGAATTAACCATAACACACATGCAAAAATAATCCCATGCCTTTTTTGCTTCGAGTTGATCTCCAAACCTTTCCAAAAATTCTTTCTTCATTTATTGAGGCTCCCCCAAAAGTCTTAACATTTTGGACCTTCCCAAACCTCACTTCCTATTCAAATCATTTGATTTTAAATCAAATGAGTTTGAATTTAAAATTTAGGTCTTGACCACTTCTATTTTTCCTAGTTCTAACTCATTTTCCCTAACCCTCTCTTTCTTTTTCTTCTCTCTATTTTTCTGCTAAAGGAAGTAAGAGAGGGAGAAAGAAGAAGGAGCCTAGCAGCCAGGCCTCTGGCCACTTCCCTCTCCACTGGGCCGGCCTCCCAGGCCCACCTAACCCATCCTAACCCTAGCCCAACTCCCCTCCTCTCAATCTCTCCCTGCCGCCGCCTCCTGCTCGATTCCCTTCCTCTCTCTCCTGACCCCCCCTCGTCCTCCTCCCGATAGCGCCTCCAGAGGATTCCCTCTCCTCGAACCCCTCCTATGGCGCTGCCCCTTGCCCCGAGCTCGCCACTGCTCCGCTCCGCTCCTCCTGCCGTGCTCCAGCGCCGAGGCACTGCCTCCTCTGCACGCCGTGCCCGAGGCCCCGCGAGCCTCCCGTTTGGCCGCCGTGCTCTCCTGCCTCCTCCCTGGCGAGAACAGCCAAGGTTGGAGGTCTTCTTCCCCCGTGCGCCACCGTCGACCTCAACCAACGCCGCGCCCTCCACCGATGCATCGCCTTGAAGCTGCAGCGCCGTCGTTGAGTCGCCATGGCCTCGAACTCTTGCGCCTCCTCCACACCTCCCTTGCCCCACCGAGGACCCTCCCTCCGGCGTGCCAAGCTCGCCACCTCTGCCTCCTGCCTCCTCTGCTCGATCGGGAGAGGAGCTCCCGATCCTGATGCTGCCCTCTACACGTCGCCCAACCCTGCTCCGCTTCCTGCACGTGACACCTCTTGCCCGAGCTCCCTGTCACCTGCGTCGTCTACGTGTTGCTGCCCCGCTGCCCATATTGTCGTTGCCAAGGCCACCAAATCCAGGGAAGCAAGGCCGCCTTCATAGATCCCTTTCGCCAAGTACCACGACCGGTGAAGACCAAGACAAAGATATCCTCGAGGAGGAGCGTTTTTGGGATCGTCAAGACCATGTCAAGTTCGACTACGTTTTACCGCCCCGACCGAGACCGACAAGTACCACTACGACCATCCCTCGCCAAGACCGACCCCGAAAGGCTCGGAATCGTCACGTGTGCAATGGCCCATGTACAACTACGCGGACTCGCCATGTACCCCCTTCATGTTGGGAAGACCCGCAAGTCGGACCCCGAATGATCGACGACTCGTGGACCATGTACAACTTCAGCCGCCGAACACCTGGGTAGCACAAATGCCAAGTACCCCAGAGACCACTTGGACGTCAAGTACCATTGACCCTCGAAGACTCCGTGGACGTCAAGTTCCTCGCCGTGACCCCGAACATCTACGGAAACTTGTGTGACTAAGAACGTGAACGACTACGGCCGCCAAGATCGCTAAGTACCACTACCGTCGCACATGACCAATAGTATCACTACTTCCACTACGACCGTCCCGAGAACGTCTACTTCCTCTACATTGCACCGAACCTGAACCGTTCTGAATGCATGTATCAAAGGTATAACCGCCGAGACGACCACCGTGAACGAATGCATGTGTGTTGTATGAGATGCACCACTTGCTTGCACCACGTCCGAATTGATCCTCGCATGTTCCTCTTTAGCCTTGCCATGAACCCGTGGGACACCCGAAATCCGGGATCACCCCACCATCTCTAGCATGTTCCGCACATCCACACACTTGCTCCTTTTGCACCGATATCTCAATGAGTTGTCGGAATCGAAACGTTGCTGTGGCACCGTTTTCATTGTCGTCGTCGTGGCACCCTTTCTTTTCACCATGGTGAAAAATGCTTCATAACATGCTCATGTAACATTTTCATAAAAAAATGTATAAAAACTTGCACATGTCATCCACATCATGATAACAACATTTAAAATGTTTAAAATTGTTGTTTGCATTAAATTGCTAAATGCATATGGGGATTTACTGGAATTGTTGTTTGATGTTTCCAGCCCCATTTAAATTGCTTATATAGTGTAGTTTAAATGTGCTTCACCTCTTGCCATGTTAAGAACATTTAAACTTGTTGGGTGCTTAAATAAGAGCTAACTAAATAATTGAAAGTGGTGTTTCGTCAATATGCAACTTGTTGCATATTGAGCTCCACTTAATTTATAGTATTGCTTGTTGCACTTTAGCATGCCATGGATATTTAAACCGGACATGCATCATCCTTGGTTGTGCATCATGTCATGTTTATGCTCATGTGTTTACTATGTTGCTTGCTTCTTTCTGGGTTGCTTCTTTCATTAGCTTCGGTTTTGTTCCGGAGCTGTGTGGATTCGTCCAACTACGTCCGTTTGTCTTCTTCATGGACTCGTTCTTCTTCCTAGCAGGATCTCAGGAAAGATGATCATACCCTCGAAATCACTTCTATCTTTGCTTGCTAGTTGTTCATTCTATCGCTATGTCGCGCTACCTACCACTTGTTATATCACGCCTCCCATATTGCCATGTCAAGCCTTTAACCCACCTTCCTAGCAAACCGTTGTTTGGCTATATTACCGCTTTTGCTCAGCCCCTCTTATAGCGTTGCTAGTTCCAGGTGAAGTTGAAGTTTGTTCCATGTTGGAACATTGATATGTTGGGATATCAGAATATCTCTTATTTAATTAATGCATCTATATACTTGGTAAAGGGTGGAAGGCTCGGCCTTATGCCTGGTATATTGTTCCACTCTTGCCGCCCTAGTTTCCATCATACCGGTGTTATGTTCCTTGATTTTGCATTCCTTACATTGTCATTGTTACGATTGCTACAAAAACTGCTACTGTTACTTTTGCCACCGTTATAGTTACTTCCATACTACTTCGCTACTAAATACTTTGTTGCACATATTAAGTCATTCAGGTGTGGTTGAATTGACAACTCAACTGCTAATACTTGAGAATATTATTTGGCTCCCCTTGTGTCGAATCAATAAATTTGGGTTGAATACTCTACCCTCGAAAACTATTGCGATCCCCTATACTTGTGGGTTATCAAGACTATTTTCTGGCACCATTGCCAGGGAGCATAGCTCTATTCTTTGAGTCACTTGGGATTTATATTTGTTGATCACTATGAGGAACTTGAAATATTGAAGAAGCAAGATTTTTCCCTCAACTACGAGGGGAGGTAAGGAACTATCATCTAGCTCTGCACTTGATTCACCTTCTTTTATGAGTAAATTTGCGACACCTACACCCGCTATTTATTCCAATATGTCGCATGTTATTGATGATGCCACTTCTACTATGCATGATGCTTATGATGAAACTACTTCTATGATTGATAATATTGTGCCATTAGGTGAATTTCTTGATGAACAACTTTCTAGGGTTAGAGAGAATGAAATTATTGAAACAGATAATATTGATGAAAGTGATGATGAGGATTCTCCCCCTAGATATGAATTGCCTGATGTTCCTGAGGGTTATGTTATGGATGAAGAAACTGCTAGAGACCTTTTTGCTTGCAAAGATAGATATGATCCTAAGAAACTGTTAGCTAAGCTGAAAGAAAAATATTTGATTACTATAATGAAATATGACCCTGCTTTTGCTACTTCACCTATCTGTATTTCTGACAAGGATTATGATTTCTCTATCGATCCTGAGTTAATTACTTTGGTTGAATCTGATCCTTTTTATGGCTATGAATTTGAAACAGTTGTGGCACATCTTACTAAATTGAATGATATAGCCACCCTATTCACTCATGAGGAAAAATTCGTTACTACTATATCCTTAAGTTATTTCCGTTCTCAATAAAGGGTGATGCTAAAACATGGTTTAATTCACTTGCTCCTGGTTGTGTGCGTAGTCCTTGGGGTATGATTTATTACTTCTCTGCTAAATATTTCCCAGCTCATAAGAAACAAGCTGCCTTAAGGGAAATATATAATTTGTGCAAATTGAAGAAGAGAGTCTCCCACAAGCTTGGGGGAGGCTTCTCCGATTACTTAATGCTTTGCCTAATCATCCTCTCAAGAAAAATGAAATACTTGATATCTTTTATAATGGACTAACCGATGCATTCCAGAGACCACTTGGATTGTTGTGTTGGTTGTGTTTTTAGGGAAAGAACTGTTGAGCAAGCTGAATTGCAATTAAATAATATATTGAGTAATGATAATGATTGGACACTTCCTTAACCTACTCCTAAGCCAACTCCAAAGAAAAGAGGTATCTCTTTCTCAGTCCCGAAGATAGGCAAGAGGCAAAGAAATCTATGAAAGAGAAGGGTATTAAAGCTGAAGATGTTAAGAATTTTCCACCTATTTAAGAAATACATGGTGTTAATAACCCGACACAGGTAGTAAAGGTAAATTATCTTTATATGTTTGATCAAGGTGATATTCCTCGTAATAAGTTTGCTAGCCAATGCTTGGATGAGTTCAATAATTTTATTGTTAAACAAAAAAACTTCAATGCTTATGTTGGTAGACAATTGAAACATAATTCTTATATGGTTGAAAACTTGAGTGATTATATGTCTAGAGTTAAAGGGGACCTTAAACTTATTAGTGAACATGCTTCTATGGTTACCACTCAGGTAGAACAAGTGCTTAAAGCACAAGATGATTTGCTCAATGAATTAAATAATAAGAAGAATGATAATGCTGTTAGAGTTATGAGTAGAGGGGTTAAAATGACTCAGGAACCTTTGTATCCTGAGGGCCACCCTAAGAGAGTTGAGCAAGATTCTCAGAGAACTAGTGTTGATGCACCTAGTCCTTCTAAGCAGAAGAAAAAGAAAAATGATATGACTTTGCATGCTTCTAGTGAACCTATTGTTGACACACATGAGAATCCCAATGATATTTCTATTTCTGATGCCGAAACACAATCTGGTAATGAACATGAACCTAGTGATAATGATGATGTTCATGTTGATGCTCAACCTAGCAATAACAATGATGTAGAGATTGAACCTGCCGTTGATCTTGATAACCAACAATCAAAGAATCAACGTTATGATAAGATATACTTCATAGCTAGGAAGCACGGTAAAGAAAGAGAACCATGCATGGGCTCAGAAACCCATGCCTTTTCCTCCTAAACCATCCAAGAAAAAAGATGACGAGCATTTTGAGCACTTTGCTGAAATGATTAGACCTATCTTTTTGCGTATGCGTTTGACTAATATGCTTAAAATGAATCCTTATGCTAAGTATATGAAAGATATTGTTACAAATAAAAGAAAGATACCAGAAGCTGAAATTTTAAAGATGGAATACCAAAGGAAGTAGGAGATCGAGGAGTACCAACTATACCATGCTCCATTAAAAGAAACAATGTTAAAACTGCTTTATGTGATCTTGGAGCCGGTGTTAGTGTTATGCCGTTCTCTTTATATCATAGACTTGATTTGAATAAGTTGACACCTACTGAAATATCTTTGCAAATGGCCAATAAATCAACTGCTATACCTATCGGTATTTGTGAGGATGTGTCTGTTGTGGTTGCAAACGTTACTATATTAACGGACTTGGTTATTCTTGATATTCCCGAGGACGATAGTATGTCTATTATCCTGGGTAGACCCTTTTTGAATACTGCAGGGGCTGTTATTGATTGCAACAAAGGCAATGTCACTTTTCATGTTAATGGTAATGAGCATACGGTACACTTTCTGAGGAAACAACCTCAAGTTCACAGTATCAATTCTATTGGAAAAATTTCAACGATTATTATTGGAGGTTTTGAATTCCCTCTTCCTACTGTCAAGAAGAAATATGATATTCTTATTGTTGGGGACATGCATATCCCCGTTGAGGTAACCTAGTGTTATTCGAAAATTCTCCGGTTTCATGGGATTCGGAAAGAGTTTGTTAACCAGACTTGATCAACCTTGTGAGTGGATTCCTTTTGATGAGCACGAGATGGATGAAGTTAGAAAGCACAATTCTTTGTACCCTCTTTGTACTTTCTGTTATTTAGATTAAATAAAGCAAAAATAGTATGTTCTGTCTGTTTTTTGAATTATCCATGCAATAAAAATACCCTGAAAATAAAAGTTCTCCAAACATCGTGAAAATGAATTATGATTTTCTGTAGAATCCTTAATAATTCCTGGCACTAAGAACACACCAGGGGGGCCCACCATTTAGCCATGAGGGCATAGGGCACGACCACCCCCCTAGGGCGCACCCCTGCCTCGTGGGCCCCACCTGGACTCCCTCCACTTATTCCAGCACCCACTCACTTCGTCTTCCTCCGGAAAAAATCCTCCCATAGCTCAAACCCGTGTTCTAGCTCATCATGCTGCCATTTTCAATCTCTTTGCTCAAAGCCCTATTCACAAAACTTTTTTGGGGGATTGTTCTTCGGTATGTGACTCCTCCAAAGGTCCAATTAGTTTTAGTTCTAGTGCTTTATTTATTGCAAATTTTTTGCTGCTAAGGTGACCCTGTTCTTCAGCTTGCATGTCAAGTTTATATGGTCCGAAGTAGTTTTAATGCATGATAGCCTCTAGGCACTTGTGGGAGTAGTTGCTATCAATCTTCTTAAGTTTGGATCACTTTTATTTTGAGTCACTAAAATTTTAGAATTTTTTTAGAGAAAGAAAAATGCATAGGAAAATCTACCAAGGTGGTTCCTCAAGGAAGCAAGGACCAAGGCTCGCGATACGTGGGACAGACGATGAACCACCAAGGGAAGCTCAAGTGCGGCCTTGTGAATGGTCGTCAGAGGAGTTTATGGTCTAGGCAGGCATCAAGGATGAATTTCACGCGTATGTGCGTAATGCTGATCTGGAGGACTTCGTGTCAGATAAGTGCCTACACTGCCACTACCTAACTGATTCCTTTGTGAGGAGGTTTAAATTTACATCCTCGCGCAATTCTCACATTGTTTTATTTGATCTTTATGATAAACCATATACCATGTACTTAGAAGATTTTAATACTGCTTGTAAACTCCCGCAGTGGGGCAATGTTAGTGAACCTCGCAAATCTGAATATAAAGACTTTCTTGCTAGTATCACTTTGGGGGAATCTATAGAAATCACACAAGCTACCATATGGAGCATTCATTTCCCTTCCATACATTATTTTGCTCTCTTTATAGGTAGATGCATTAAGGGTAAAGATGAGGCTTGTCACATGTGCGTTCCATATCTTTGTGTCCTCAAGAGCGCGGTATTAGGCGATAAACAATATAACTTGGGGGCCATTGTAGCACGAAGGTTGCATCTTAACGGTATAAGTGGAGATTTGTTTGGTGGAATTTATGCAACTCATGTAGCTAATTATCTTGGTGTACCCATACATGGAAATGATATGGAGTTACCTCCTACTTATCTAGATTATAGTGCTATGGTTCGCCATCAGTTTCTTGAGAGGAATGAATAGTTCCTCCAGTACCGACTAATCTTTGACAGACAGCGCACTGTCCATGTTGCCCTCCCTGCTCCTACTTTCTTTAACTTCTAGGAAAAAGGAGATATGTCATAATGAGGGAGGAGGCGAACGAGTACGAGAGGGGGGCAGAGGCAGCTCGCCTCCAAGCTGCAGCTCTTCAGGCAGTAGTTGCTGCATCTCAATACAACCCCAGCTACGACTTTGGATATCCACCAGGCCAGAAGTGGCCATAGACAAACTTAGGCCAAAAGCCTAAGCTCGGGGGAGTGTGTATTTCTCACCGACATTACATTCGTGTTCACACACTCATGCCAGTTGTCGGTACTCATACTTTTTCATTGTACTATCCATGATAGTTTATTTTCTTTTCTAAGCCTTCTTCTTGTGTGTTAGAAAAAACCTTAAGAAAAACCAAAAAAAATTGTTATAGCTTTTAGCTAGTTTACTTTTCGTGCCTGTAGTAGTTGTAATTAAAAGAAAACCAAAAAATATTTCCCGTTCTTCTTTTGCTTGTTGGGAGCTTTCCCATGTAGATAGTTTTATTTCTTTTCTTATTCTTTGGGGATCGAGAGGAGAAGACCATGATGAAAATGTTGAGTGCCCTCTCATATGCATTATTGTTGATCTAACCAAGAGCCCATATTACTTGTCTTCCCCTGTATATTGAATGCTTGCAGATTCCAGCTTAGTCCAATGCAAGTGCACTATTATTATTATCCACACCTTCTGGTCGTGCAAGTGAAAGGCAATAATGACGATATATGCTGGACTGATTGAGATGAGAGAAGCTGGTATGAACTCGACCTATCTTGTTTTTGTAAATATGATTAGCTCATCGTTCCTGATTCAGCCTATTATGAATGAAACATGTTTGCATTGACAATTAGATATTATACTTTCTCATGCCATGCTTAGTTTGCTAGGAGTTTATACTGGTTTACCTTGCTTGCCAACATGCTATTAAAATTGTTGTAATGTGGTCTGATAGGGTGGTATCCACCTTTGAACGATTCGAGTGGCTTGACTTGGCACATGTTCACACGTGTAGTTGAAACAAAATCAACATAGCCTCCACGATATTTATGTTCATGGTGATTTATATCCTACTCATGCTTGCACTCATTGTTGATTAATCTTAATGCATGTTCATGACTGTTGTCGCTCTCTAGTTGGTCACTTCCCAGTCTCTTTCTAGCCTTCACTTGTACTAAGCGGGAATACTGCTTGTGCATCCACTTCCAGAAAACCCCAAAGTTATACCATATGAGACCACCATACCTTCCTATATGCGGTATTTACCTGCCGTTCCAAGTAAATTTGTATGTGCCAAACTCTAAACCTTCAAATGAAATTCTATTTTGTATGCTCGAATAGCTCATGTATCAACTAGGGTTGTCTATATCTTCCATGCTAGGTGGGTTATTATCATAATGAGTGGACTTCGCTCATCATTCACGAGAAAATGGCCGGTAACCGGGATGCCCAGTCCCATCCTCAAATCAAAATAATTGCAAACAAAAATCCCCCAGGATTGTTGTTAGTTGGAGGCACCCGTTGTTTCAAAAAAGCCATGGATTGATGTTTGTTGGTTGTGGGGGAGTTTGAACTTTACCATTCTGTTTGGGAACCACCTATAATGTGTGTAGCATGGAAGATATCAAGATCTGTTGGTTGTTATGTTGACAATGAAAGTTTTCCACTCAAAATATTATTTATCTCTGTTTCAAAACTTGAGCTCTGGCACCTCTGCAAATCCCTGCTTCCCTCTGCAAAGGGCCTATCTATTTACTTCTATGTTGAGTCATCATCCTCTTATTAAAAAGAACCAGTTGGAGAGCACCGCTGTCATTCGCATGCATTGCTATTAATTTATATTGAGTATGATTGTGACTAGATCTCTTTTACCATCAATTACAATGTCTAGTCAGTCCTTGATCTTCAGGGGTGCTCTACATTTATGTTTTGCGGTCTCAGAAAGGGCTAGCGAGATACCATCTTGTTATATCATGTTATGATTGTTTTGATAAAGTGTTGTCATCCGAGATTTATTATTATTACTCGCTAGTTGATTATGCCATTGATATGAGTAAACATGAGACCTAAATGTTATTGTGAATATGGATAGTTCATAATCTTTGCTGAAAACTTGAACGCTGGCTTTACATATTTGCAACAACAAGATCAAGCAGAGTTTGTAAAAGTTTTTGTTTATCACTTTCAGTTTGTCAACTGAATTGCTTGAGGACAAACAAAGGTTTAAGCTTGGGTCAATTGATACGTCTCCAACGTATCTACTTTTCCAAATAGTTTTGCCCTTGTTTTGGACTCTAACTTGCATGATTTGAATGGAACTAACCCGGACTGACGTTGTTTTCAGCAAAATTGCCATGGTGTTATTTTTGTGTAGAAATAAAAGTTCTAGGAATGACCTGAAAATCCACGGAGACACGTTTTGGAATTAATGAAAAATATTGGCGAAAGAATCAGCATCAGGGGGCCCACACCCTGTCCACGAGGGTGCAGGGCGCGCCCCTGCCTCATGGGCCCCCTGGGACACAATCGATCTCAACCCCAACTCCATATATTCACTTTCGGAAAGAGAAAAACAGAGAGAAGGATTCATCGCATTTCACGATACAGAGCCGCTGCCAAGCCCTAATCCTCCTCGGGAGGGCTGGTCTGGAGTCCGTTCGGGGCTCCAGAGAGGGGAATCCGTCACCACCATCTTCATCAACTATCCTCCATCACCAATTTCATGATTCTCAGCGCCGTGCGTGAGTAATCTCATCATAGGCTTGCTGGACAGTGATGGGTTGGATGAGATTTACCATGTAATCGAGTTAGTTTTGTTAGGGTTTGATCCCTAGTATCCATTATGTTCTAAGATTGATGTTGCTATAACTTTGCTCTGCTTAATGCTTGTCACTAGGGCCCGAGTGCCACGATTTCCGATCTGAACCTATTATGTTTTCATTAATATATGTGATCTCTCGATCCTATCTTGCAAGTCAATAGTCACCTACTATGTGTTATGATCCGGCAACCCCAAAGTGACAATAATTGGGACCACTCTCGGTGATGACCGTACTTTGAGGAGTTCATGTATTCAGTAAGTGTTAATGCTTTGGTACGGTACTCTATTAAAAGGAGGCCTTAATATCCCTTAGTTTCCAATAGGACCCCGCTGCCACGGGAGGGTAGGACAAAAGATGTCATGCAAGTTCTTTTCCATAAGCACGTATGACTATATTCGGAATACATGCCTACATTACATTGATGAACTGGAGCTAGTTCTGTGTCACCCTATGTTATAACTGTTGCATGAGGAATCGCCACGGGAGGGCAGGGCTGCCAGGAGACTTTTAAGCCCTCATGAGCCCCCGAAGGGCTCGCCCAAGGAGAAGTGCGACTCTGCGACACAAGAACCCGCCTAAGGCCGAGAACACAAAAGATAAGTCGGGAGCCTCCGGCTCATGGCGGGACGTTTTGGAATTAATCTGGAGAGAATATCATTCTTTTATACATTACAAGGGATCCCCCTCCAAAAATGGTTTCACGCCCTGCGGGGCCATACCCATAATCTTTGCAGGAAAAGCAAAGAATTACAAGCCTAGCAGGATGCGCTACCGCCGGTGTTGCTGTCGTCATCATCACTGTCGGCTCCGCCCTCTTCAGTAGCTAGTACAACCACATCGTCGACAAGGGCGAATTCCTTGATCAAATCGTTTGGTTTGCTTGCTTCATAACACACACATCTTGTTTACACGAATCGTTTGTGTTCTTTTGGATCATCCCAAAAATTCCATCTATGTGTACTATATGCCGCATATCACACACATATATTTTAGTTGAACCGTTTCTGTTCTCTTCCCTAATCAAAAATAGTTCGTTCGAGTGAACCGTATGCCGTATATCACACACACCTTGATCTGGCTCACCATTTCTGTTGCATTCCCTAATAGCAATCATTTCATCGAAGTGAACTGTATGCCATATATTGCACACACATTGATATCGATGCCTGATTCTATTGTTCTGTCTAATCGCAAACAGTTTGTGTGGATCAACTATATGCCTCGCGTCGCACACATAACTAAAATTTGAACTGTGTTTCATGTCTCCGCCATCGCAAACCATTTGTATCTTTTTTGACAGGTTTTTTACATCCCCATTTGCGATTAATGCATCGCACACAGTTTCATCAAAGGGTCTCTGATCGTAGTGTCACGTTAGCAGCCCTGCAGTAGTGAGTGTAAGTTTGGGCATCATACATGGCATAACCTAATACATGTGCATTTCATTATAGAATCTGAAATATGCAATGTTTATGTTAGTTCATATGTTGCACATGATGTTTAAATGCCCCTTAAATCCGGTCGGTCAAGTGATGGTCTTTAAGCCTCCTTCTATGCTTCTTTTCTTGATATGTAATTCAGTGTGATGCAAGATTTTTGCACACATCTGTTCAATTGCTTGTTTGTATTAGCCAGCCATGCTTGGACTGTTTGCTTAGATTACTTCTTATTCTTGACCCGATAGAGCTTGTCAATGATTAAAACACTAAGGCCTGCTGTAGTGGGGGCTTGTATAACTCATAGGTGACATAATGGTTTGGCTGTACACTAAAGTAGCCTCTCCAAGAGTACCTGGAGATCTAGTTCAAAGGTATGCCTAGTTTTAACACATCACACACCTAGTAAATGCTCATTTCATTGTGTGCAAGACATGTGGCATGTTTCATTATGTGGTGTTGTTTTGTTATAACCTCATCCTTTGGTGTTGTTCACAGAATGGAAAGTATGCATATTTATCTTCCAAGGAGACCAGTAACTAGTTTGTGTCACCTTGCAGAGGTGGTGCAATGAGGATACGACTGAGGATTTCCAAGTAAAAGATGTTAGGAAGGAACCTTGCAAGAGAAGGAGGAGCAACACTAAGCCTGTTCAACCAGTTATGGTAAGTCATTGTATTACAATTACTAGGATATCCTATTTGTCTGACATTGTGCTTGCACAGGGTTCTTCACCTGTAACCCAGTCATTGGGCCATTGATTGAAACTCCCTCCGGTCACTACTATATGATGTTCTAACTTTTTTGTAAATCAGATGTGTCTGTTCACTCATTACGGATGTAGTATACTTTTAAATATCTAAAACATCTTATAGTAGTGAATAGTGTGAAACTTCTTCCTGCTATGGTAGAGTTGTCGATGTCATAAATGTCATAACCAAACGCATATTCACATAATTAGCCTCCATATCATTACTAGAATCTTGATTACATACTAGTTGTGATACTTCATAGGGGGCAAAAAATATTACATTACTTGTTCCTTCATATAGTAAATGTAGCTAGGCATGTTATTGAGGCATGCATGTATGCATGCTGCCAACTCAACAGTTCAATTGCTTGTTTGTTTCAGGCATAGTTAAATTGCTCTTTTCGATTGCTTTTATTTGTCGTTAGTTAATGAGATGCCCAAAGAATGATGTCTAATGTTGGGTACTTGTATAACTATTAGTTGACATAATTAAAGGCCTTACCGTTTAATTACTCTAGCGAAGTGTGCCTGAAGCTTTGAAGTCTATTAACCAACTATTATTGCATGAGGCTCAAAATCTAGTTTATACGAGGCTAATGATTGCATAGTTTTGCTTGATGTAGTAGGTTTGCATGAATCCCTCTGCTGTTCATTATGCTCCCTAAGACTTTAATTGAGCGACAGAATGGCCAACTGCTTGCTTAGTTATAAACAAGATATATATAATGTTCAGTAGCTATGTGTGATCTAAATTTGTATCTTGTTTGTGTTTTCGATTTGGCCCCAACATCATGCTCCTCTGGTGAGCTAAGAGAGATTTCTGTATGCAGGCTGCACAGACTACCTTTTTCTATAATTTTTAAAATATCACCTGCTTATGCTTCATGACGTCTAACATTATTGTTAGTCCTGTTTTGCCATGTACAAAATAGTCTGTCTTGCTCGCTTCCCTAATGTAACTATATTTTTTCCCTAGTTGTGTGTACATACAGAAACATTTCAGGATGATGTGACATCAATACAAAGATCTGAGAGCAGTGTGACATGGCAGTTACCAAATGATTATTGATTAAAATTGGAATGTGCTGATGTTCTCGAGCATCAACGAGAGGTGGCAAGACAACGTGTACATGATTCTCAACATGCAATCAACATGTTGAGACTGGAGTTGCAGGTATTAGATGCAGGAGTCAAAAAATGAAACAAGATAGTGAGGTAATCACGAAGGTATTGGAGATTTCGCAGACTGAAATTTGTGCTATCTGAATCCGGCCAATCGTATTTTCTTAAGAGATTATAGTTCAAATGGTAAGTTCTCTTGATGCATGTCCATGATGTATGAGCTTTATTTGCCCAATGTATGTAATTTGCTATTTGTGTACGCTTTATTATCACTGGTGACGAACTATAATGCCCAGTGGGTATAAACTGTTGTAATTTCTTTATTTTATACTGTAGGATTATTCTTCGTTTCTATGCCTTAGTCTCTTTATTGTATAGTGTAGGTTTTTTAGAGGCGATAGTATAGAGTAGGATAATTCTTTGTATATGCTATATCATTGAAACGGGGGCCAACAAGCCCAAACATTACCTCGATGCCATCCGAATTAACAAACATGTGTAGTCAAAGCGGGCCTTAATTGGGCTGGTCCACTTAATATTTAGTGGATCCCAAACGTTGTGGACCACCGTAACAACGACTCTTAGGAGGTCGTTAGCAAGCCGAAAGCTCGATAGGGTCGTACAAATGGAAATAGCGCACGGGCCTCTAGTAGGCCGAAATAAAGGTGAATTTTGTCTCGGCCCTTTTACTTGATGGGCCAATAAGAGGCCAAAAGTGTTTTCAGCCAGAAGAGTCCAAATTTACAAACTTGCCTGCCTGCGGCCCGCGGCGTGGCGGAGCCAGCAGGCCGTACGGCCCATCTTCACCAACGAAGCATTCAAGATCCTCGCGAGGGGCCAAGCCTCGCGAGGCGGACAACGCAAGACCTCCTCGGGAGTGGCCTAGCTAGGCAGGCTCACGAGGAGCGGAGATATCAAGGCGAGGCGAACCTTGCGAGGCTCTTGTGACGTGAGCCATGACGATCGGCACCAGGCGGGCGCCAGGCGTGCTCCAGCGCGCGCAGCGTCCTTGTTTCCTCTTTGGTGCAAAGGGGGCAAGCGCAGCCGCGGCGTACTGAGGCATCAGGCATAGGTTGCCATTCTGGTGCAACAAGACCAAGACCACGGACTGCAAGACGGAGGTCATCATGGATCCCAAAAAAGCGTCACCACCAGAGCTTTGCGCAGGCGAAGACTACTTTTGTCAGGATAGCTTGTACTACCTGTCCCCCTTCAAATTAGCCAGCCATTGTTGGCTCCCTTCCCGCTCGATATTTGGGAAGAGGACCAGGGCCTCTATAAATAGAACTAGCCACCACAGTGGATGGGGATCACCTCATCTTAGCGAGAGGAGATCACCAGGGATCGAGAGACACACCACAAGCTCACACGCGCAAGAACACCTCAACCTCAGGAGGTTGCTCTCCCCTTGTATTGTTCATCTTCAGCCCAAGAGGCAATCCACCACCACACTGGAGTAGGGTATTACACCACAATGGTGGCCCGGACCAGTATAAACCCCATGTCTTTTTGTGTTGTGAGTTCGTCGAGTTCGTCCGCAAGATCTTAGTGAGCCAGACCGTAGATCGGTAGGAGGGGAAGACTTCACGCGCACCCCAGTGTTCGAACCTTAAGGGTTTGCCGGAGCCCCATGTCTGACATTTGGCGCACCAGGTAGGGGTGCGCCGGGGTTTCTCTCCACCAACCAGCGCCCCGTGCTGCCGCGCCGCGCTCCCATGGCAGGTGCTCCGCCACCAACCTCTGCGGTCAACACCAGCAGCAGGGACTCTGGGTATCGAGCCCTGGCCCCCGCTCTGTGGCGAGTGCAGTGGCCGGCCAAGTTCAGGCCGGAGATGTCGCCATGTTACGATGGCGCGGCAGACTCAGCGCCATGTTACGATCACGCCCACCATCTGCAAAGTGGCCGTCACCAAGACCCTCATCTACGGCGGTGCCGGCCTCAACTTACTCTCTGTGCAAGCCTTCAGCCTTCTTCATGTGCCGCTCGAGCAGCTCGGCCTCAGCAAGCCCTTCACAAGAGTGGGTGGTGGAGCTGCTCACCCTCTGGGGAAGATCTGCCTCCCTATCACCTTTGTCACGCGAGACAACTATCGCACCGAGCTGGTGGACTTTGACATCACCCGCATCGGTCTCCTGTACAATGCCATCCTCGGGTACCTGGCTCTCGCTCAGTTCATGGTGGCGACTCACCCTGCCTACAACCTCATGAAGATGCCAGGGAGCAAGGGCGTTCTCACCATCCAAGGGGACAATAAGGAGGCCGTGATGGCGCTCAGGCTCGCCTTCAAGACCGCGGAAGTGGCGCAGCCAGCCGGTGCCGGTGCTTCAGAGGCCAAGGAGACCGCGCCCACCAAGAAAAAGTAGTTGTTCACCCAAGACAAGGCGAAGACCAAGCAGGTGCCGGCCAACGAGGATGGGTCTTTAGGAGCCACTTTCACCATAGGAACCGGCCTTGACCCGGGGCAAGAAGAAGCCTTGGAGAGGTTTCTGCGCGCGAATAAGGAGATATTCGCGTGGGAGCCCAATCAACTGGTAGGGGTCCCGAGAGAGGTAATCCAGCATCATCTAAAGGTATGCGCCAACGTACACCCTGTGAAGCAGCAAGCAAGATGGAAGTCCACTGAGAAGTAGGCCTTCATCGTCCAAGAGATGCGCAAGCTGGAGGCGGGAGGTACCATCCGAGAAGTTCGATAACCCGAATGGATGGCAAACCCCGTTGTAGTACCGAAGAAAGGTGGGAAGGAACGGATGTGCGTCGACTTCACCAACCTCGACAAAGCCTGCCCCCAAGATCCGTTCCCCCTTCCGCGCATCGATCAAATCATCGACTCCACCGCCGAGTGCGATTTGTTGTGTTTCCTAGATGCGTTCTCTGGACACCATCAGATCAAGATGGCAGTGGAGGATGTGGAGAAGACAGCCTTCTTGACACCATGTGGGGTGTACTACTACACCTGCATGCCTTTCGGCCTTCGCAACGTGGGCGCAACCTTTCAACGGCTGATGCACATCGCCTTGGGGCAGCAGCTCGGCAGGAACACAGAGGCCTACGTTGATGACATAGTGGTCAAATCTCGCGAGGCGAGGATATTGATTTAAGACATGGAGGAGACCTTTGAGAGTTTGCGCCGGGTGGACTTGACGCTTAACCCAGAGAAGTGTGTGTTTGGCGTCCCATGCCCGGTGACCAGCAGGGCAACCCAGACCCATGGGCTACGTGGCCCGCCCGCGCAGAACCGCTCGCCTCGGGCGACCCCGTGCCCCAGGCAGCTCGCGGTCCGCAGGGCGCTGCAGGCTGCGGGCGACGCGGACAGGCTTCGACAACTCTTGCACCGCGGCAGGCGCGGTCGGCAGCAAGGGCCTCCAATCACGCCGCGACCACGACAACGTACACCCGCCGGGAGCAGGAGAACTCGAGAGCCGCACTCACGGTGGCCCGAGAGCTGCTGCAGTGCAGACTGCTGGAGGGCGGCCACGACGTGCTGCTGGAGCGAGTGGCAGAGCTCGTGGGCTTCGCCACCTCGGGGGCTCACCCCTTCTCCACCCAGCTCCCATCTCAAGCCCAGGGCGACCCACGCGGGGGCCCCGCGCGCGCCCGCGGGCTCCAAGGCTGCTCCGACGCCAGCGAAGCTATCAGCGCTGGACCGGCGGCGGCGCTGCCCCTGCCCCCAGTCCGCGAAGAAGGACTCAACGCGACCCGTGGCCCCAGTGGGCGGCCGCGCTGCCACCCCACGGTGGGCGCGTCAGGCAGGACCGCGTGGCATGCGGGGCATTACGGCGTGGCATTCGGGATGACGGCGCCGGAGGAATACGTGCCCCTCATGATCGACCAGGACACCCTCACAAGAACGGACAAGGCTCGCTCCTCAGCCCAAGCTGGGGGGACGAGGCACTAGAAGCTGAGCCTTTCCAGGAGCCCCGGGACGGTCCCACTGGCCACGCTGGAGGCAACGATTATCGGGTACCGCTAATTCTTCAGGAGCAGGTATACGGTAAACATGGATCGCAGGAGCTGCAGGTCGCCGCAGCGAGCAGCTGCCCCGCTCCCACAGTCTCCTACCCCTCAGGAGGAGGGCGCAGGGGGCTGCAGGAGAGAGGCAGGGATCCGACATCGCCACCGCGGCGTTCGGAGCAAGGTGTTCTCTGGAGGTAGGCCCTCCGTTGGGGAGGTGCCCCAGGGCCTGCCCCCGGCGGAGGACCCGTGGTCGTCGGGGGAACCGCTGGCGACCGCTCTACCCCATCGGGCGGCGTCCTGGTTTCCGGTCGTTGCTGATGGCACTAGAGTGTGGCGCAAGGCGGGGCCCTCATCTGGCGATATGAAGCAAGGCCAGTACCTGTGAAGAAGGCTCAGTGCCTGTGAAGCTCGCCACCCCGTGTCACTCTCACGTAATAATGAGTGGGGCTATACACGCCCCGGAGTCTCAGGGGTGCCGGCCTCAGGCCCTGGTGCTCCCTCCCACGCCAAGTGGCAGCACTTAGCTCCGTGCTGGTGAGAAGACGTACAAGACTAGACTAGGTGCCGGACGCGGCCTTTTGTTTGCTTTTGTTGCTCTTCCCTTTGGTTGCCGCTTTCCCCCGCTGGATTCAAGTTGGATTCAAATTTGAGATTTGCGTGTGTTCGGGGAAGGGGTGCTTAGTCTCGTTCGAGCAATTTCTCGCGTTTCGGTTACCGCTTCGCCTCAGCTGCCTCCGCTCGTGAGCCCCTCGCGAGCTGGGTCAGGCCTAGCTTGCGCGCAGCCCAGACTGCCGCCGCCGCGTCCTCTCAGGAGGGCGTCTTACTGCAGGTCCAACGGATTCAATCAGGAAACACTACGGGCTCCACAGCCTCCTGCAGGCTGCCCCAGGGCCAGCACGGGACAAAGGTAAATTAGCCGACCAGCGCGTCGCTTAAGCCAACCACTTGGCGCGGGCGCATGGGCAATGTAGCTCCTACTGATACGATAAACACAAGTTTTACATGAGGGGCTCCCCCTCCAAAATGCTCTCACAGCTATCAGGCCAAAACCTGAGATCTATTCATACAGGGTAAGCAGGAATGATGCACAATCAGTCAGATGAATCTCCCAATGCGTCCTCAGGAGCGCCATCGGGGCCATCGCTGGCGTCGCTGAACTCGCCACTGCTGCTCGCGTTGCCACCGGCGGCGTCAGGGCCGCCCGTCACGCCGCCCTCGTCGGCCGCCACGATCGCGTCATCGTTGTCCGAGGCAAAGGCCCTGATAAGAGCCTCCACATGGTCTTCCACCCAGTGCGCCAGCTCACCTCGGACGGCCTGGGGGACTGGGGCGATGGCGGCGTCGAAATCGAAGTGGGGATCCATGCTCCGGAGATGGTTGAAGACACGAGAAAAGGCGCGCCTGAGCAGGGCGCGGCTCCTCTCCTCCACCAACCTGTCAGCCCTGATCGACCGCTCCTCCAGTTGCGTCACCACGTCAGTAAGAATTTAAGATTGCCCGTGTAGTTAACCGCGTGCGGCTCGCCGACGGTCTCCTCGCAGATGTTGCCCAAGGCCGCATTGGCCTTCTCCCGGAGCGTGGTCAGCATGGGGTCGTGCTCATGCTCCAGGAGCCTCCGCTGACGTATCTCGTTCGCGTTTTGGCGCACGACGGCCTCGGCCTCCTCCACTCGCTGGCGAAGGAGGAGCACCTCAGCCTGGGAGGTGGTTACCCCACCTTGCGCCACCTCAAAGGCGGCTCGGGAAGCATCGGCCCGCCGCGTCACCTCCTCCAGCTTGGCCCTCAGGGCAGCAGTCCTGCCTTCGGCTTCGGCCCAGATCAACCCCAGCTTCTCCTCGAACTCGTGCTCGAGGTTCAAATGCGCCATCGCCACCCGACGTCCGACCTCCTCTAGGACACGGGCTTCCTGTGCAGCGACATCGTCCTCCGCCTGCGTCACCAAGCGCTCCCTCGTCTCCAGACGCTCGTACTCGCGGGTACGTTCGGCGGCTTCCAGCGTCAGCGCCTCCTCACGCTTCTGGAGCTCCACCGAGTCGCCGGAGGCCACCCTCATCGACGCGAGGGCTGCCTCGCGCAGCTCCACCTGCTCCTCCAGCGAGTGGCACCAGGCCAGGAGCTCCCGAGCCCGCTCCTCTGCAGCCGTTCGCCGCTGGTCAGCCTCCCGAGCTTCCTCAGCAGCCCGAGACCGGGCCTCCCGAGAGGCCACCAACGACGCCTTGGCCTCTGCTTCATCAAGGTCGCGCTGACGGTGCACAAGGGCGATGGCGCCCTCCAGCTCGCGCCTCTCTGTAGCCAGGTGCAGGCCCTCGGCCTCAAGGCGCGCGTCTTCATCAGCAAGCTCCTCGCCTAGCAGGCTCACTGCGTCAGTCGCCCTTCGAAGGAATCCTTGGCGGAGAGCGCGACGCTACCGAGTGCGCTCATGCACGTCTTCCACACCATCATCTGCCCCAAGCAAGCGCCAGGGGCTGCAGGTCAGTGCTCCCCCCCCCCCGGGTTGGGGGCTGGGGGCTGGAACCCTCGCGACGGCCGAGCACGCCGCGTCAGAAGCCTGGCCTGGGGCCAGCCCGACCTCAGGAGAAGAGCGCAGGAAGCGCCTCAGCCAATCACAGTCCATGACCAGGCGAGAAGCCCATGGCAGGTTGGCTATGCCACGAGAAGGCTCGCGAAGGAGGATCGCGAGGTGCGCGGGGCCACGATACGCCTCGAGATGGTTCGCCTCTTCGATCGCCTTCGCCACAAGGGCTCTGCTGCTTGGGGCGCTCGAGGACGGTGGAGGGGGCAAAGCCAAAGGGGACGGCTCCTCAGCCATCTCAGCAAGCTCGGCTGGAAGGGGCCTGCGGAGCAAGGGTCAGTAAGAGCAACGGAAGGATCAGGAGCAGGGAAAGGAGAAGGCTTACTCATCAGTGGCGACGTACTTTCTACGCTTCAGCAGGCGACAAGGGTAACCGTCGCCCAGGGCCTCCCTTCTCTTCCAGAGAGCCCCAAAGTCCACGCGGAAGCGGCCTAAGAGTCGGGCGCACGGATCGACCTACGACGAAGATGGAGCGTCAAGACGATCAGCATCAGGGGCGCCTGCCTGATGCGCGCCGCCAATCGCCTCCCCAAGAGAAGCAGCTGGAGCCTCAGGGGCCCCAGTCGCAGGCGTAGGGGGCAGCTATTTGTCACCCTCAGCCTCAGTGGTACGGGCCCCGATAACTGCTTCCTCATGAGCCTCGCCCGGTGCCGTCACCATGCCGGGAGCCCCCTCGGCCTCTGGCACCTCGTACCTCCCTGCTCCGCCACTCGAGGACGAGTCGCCTTGGCCGACTGGAAGGACAGTCACCACCACCGGATTCTCGTGAGACCCCTGAAGGCCGGCGGGGCGCAGCACCCACTCATCAAAGGCAGGCATCTGCTTCACAAAGTTGATCCTGCTCTGGCACAGGTACAGCAAGGCCCCTCCCTGCCGGACGCTGCCGGGGTTGAGGTCCCCAGCCAGGGTCAAAAGCGCCGTCTACAGCACCTCAGGAGCCAGGTCCTCTTCCTGGAGCCTCATACTATCCTCGCGCCCACGGAAGGCCCACATCCGGCGAGAGTGGTGTTGAAGAGGAGCAACGCGGCATAGCAGGAACTCCTTCACCACCTTGGGCGCTGTCACGCCAAGCGACCTTAAGAGCGCGAAGCGGCGCCAGACGAAGACGAGCCGGGGGCTCTCAAGTGCCACCTGGCCCCAGCCCGAATTGGGGACAGCAGGCGAGATCGGCTCCGTTAGCAGGGGACTGGGCACCCCTGTGTCCACATACAGCCACCACTCGTGGAACCCATCCGTGGGCAGGGGGAGCTTGAAGTCAATCCCAGAGGCGGCAGTCTCTGGCACGGCAACGAAGCTTACGCACGCCCAGCATTGGGTAGGGTCGACAAGATGCAGCGAGAAGAGGTGGCACAGCAAGGCAACCGAAGGAGGGATGCCCACCATGGCTTCGCAGACGAAGGCGAAGACCGAAAGGAGGGTGATGGATTCAGGACTCAGATGCAACATGTGGATCTGATAGTGGGAGAGCACGGCATTGAAGAAATCAGAAAAGGGGGGAACCAGACCTGCCCACAGGGCGTCGGCGAAATATGGGACCTCGGTAACTATCCTGCCGATGGAGAAGTGGGACGCAGGCCAGGCCGTCGTTCTCCCGCATTCATTGAAGATGGTGGCCAGAGCCAAGCTGACCTTACCCAAACCCTCGGCGGGGGCCACCAACGGTAGCGGGCGAGGCGGAGACACGGGATTCTTCCCTCTTCCCTTCTGCGTCGGGGGCATGGCGATAGGAAAGGGGGGGAAGGATTCGAGATTGAATTGAAAACAGAAACCAGGGTTCGAGCGGAGGAAGTACAGGAAGCGCTCGAGCGATAAAAGGGGAACGGCTGTGTACAACTACGGGTCTGCCTAGCAAGGCGCAAGATAAGGAGGGCGTGGGGGAACAATGCCGCCCACGTCCAATCAACCGCCACGCGGCGCCCAAGGCCGCAGGCTGTTAGGGCCCATGGCGCTTCGCTCTTGCCCTTCTGCCTCCCTGCACGGCCAAGTCCGGGCGCGCCATGGGCCCGGGGGCTACTTTCGGCATTCTGGGAACGGGGGTCCCCAGACTTGCCTGCCTGCGGCCTGCGGCGTGGCTCAAAGGGGGGCCCAGCACGGCCCATCTTCACCAACACAAACTCAAGACCCTCGCGAGGGGCCAAGCCTCGCGGGGCGGACGACACGGAGCTTCCTCAGGCACGGCCTCGTCAGGCTGGCTCACGAGGAGGTGGAGAGATCAAGGCGGGGTACCTCGCGAGGTGCCCATGACGCAAGCCATGACGACTCAGGGCGCCAGGCGGGTGCCAGCCCGCACAGCGTCCTCCTTTCCTCTTTGGTGCAAAGGGGGCAAGCACAGCCGCGGAGTACCGAGGCATCAGGCAAAGGTTGCCATTTCGGTGCAACGAGACCAAGACCAGGAGGACTACGAGATGGAGGTCACCGTGGAGCCCAAGACGGCGTCATCACCAGAGCTTTGCGCAGGCGAAGACTACTTTTGTCAGGATAGTTGATACTTGCTGTCCCCCTACAAATTAGCCCGCGATTGTTGGCTCCCTTCCCGCTCAATATTTGGGGAGAGGACCAGGGCCACTATAAATAGGACCAGCCACTCACGTAGCAAAGGGTTCGGCTCAGTCTCCTCCAAGGGCTCGACAAGTAGAGGGGTGGTAAGGAGAGAGAGAGTGAGATAGAGAAAGTTGGCTAAACTCCTCCCAGCAGTTCATCGCCCCAGCCAAGAACAGACCCTCGCGAGGCTGTTCTTCATTGTACTGTTCATCATCATCAGCCCAAGAGGCAATCCACCAGACCACGCACTGGAGTAGCGTATTACACCACAACGGTGGCCCGAACCAGTATAAACCCTGTCCCTTGTGTTGTTCTTTTCATAGCTTTGATCCTAGCGCGGCGGAGGGGTGCAGGAAGGTAGGAGGCGAAATCTCCGCGCGCACCCCAGTGTTCGAACCTCAAGGGTCTGCCGGATCCCGAAATCCGACAAGTTTAGCAGACTCAATAATTATCAAAGAAGTTGAAAAGCGGACTTCGTTGACATTGATTTCCAGATTACGGCAGAACAGATTGCTCTTGATTAAGGATCCTAGGGTTTGTACCAGCATATTCTTGCCAAAAAGCGAACAAGGACATTTGTTTTGGGCAACAAAACTCCGAGAGATAAAAGAGTGGGAAGCCCAGAGTCAAATAAAATTACTGCAGGTATGTTGTTAACAGGAAACATACCAATGACGACTTCGGGGTTTTCTTGGGCTTCATCTACGGAGAGGTGATGAACGTGCCCAGTGATGTGGTGTTGGTCCGGGCATGATTCCATAAAGTTGACTCGTGGCCTGAATAGAGCATTCGCCTTGCTGTTCTTGGGACACTGTCTGGCATAATGTCTGATTTGCCCACAACTGAAGCAAGCATTGATGCGCTGGCGTTCCTCATGCACTGGGTTGGGCACGACATTCTTGACTTGGGTGGTGGTCTTGTTAACATCCGGATGCCAATTGGGCTTGTATTCCACCTGAGTCTGCTGCCAGGTATGAGCCTTTTGCATGGGTTGCCCATCCTTATTTCGCTCAAACTTGCTCTTGTGGTCATTATTGACAGGCCTGTTGTCTGACACGAGCTTGTGCTCCCTTTCCCCAATGAAAGCTTTGTTCACCAGAGTTTGAAAATCAGGGAAATCAAACATGCTGAGAGTACACCGGAGTTGCGGGTTTAATCCACCATGAAATCTGTCAATCTTTCTTTCTTTAGTGGCCACATCATGAAGGGAGTAACGTGACAAATGATTGAATTTTTGCAAATATTCACCCACAGAATGATTTCCTTGGATGAGCGCGAGAAATTCTTGCTGCTTAGTCTTCATAATTCCAGTAGGGATATGATATTTCCAGAACTGATCTATGAATTTCGACCAGGTGATTTCCTCATCAGCAAGCCACATGGATTTTATATTTTCCCACCATATGGCAGCAGCCCCTTCAAGATAATGACTTGCAAATGGAACTTTATCACCTTCTTCAGTACAAGCAATCTCAAGTTTCCTCTCAATGGTTCGCAGCCAATCATCTGCTTCCAATGGGTCAATAACCTGACTGAAACTGGGAGGCTTGGTCCTTTGAAAATCTGATAGGTTTGAGTGATGACCATTCTGATTCCCATTCTGCCCAACCATAAGTTGCACACTTTTTAAAATTTCAATCAGATCATTATTTCGTCTTTCCTCAAACATTCGTAGCAGTTGCTCGGTGGAGGGCAGATTTGGCGGTGGAGGCGGTGCTGGAACGTACGACTCGGGGGAGTGTCCTACTTGTCGTGCGGAACGACGAACATGAGTACCCTCGCGAACGTTGCTACTGCTGCCTCCCCGCGGCATCCTATTGTGATTTTTCCCAAGACAACACAACCGAGATGAGAAGCATTCAAAATAAATTGGGGAAAGGCCAGCAACAAAAGCCCGAGAAAAACCGACATGACGAATAAAACACGGCGAAAGAAATAGAGTTCCAACATAATTACACATAGACTCATACATGAAAGATACATAACATGTCGGGTTCATCTACCCTCATACAGGAAACAAAACCTCATGACTCGTACGACTACACTCGTACATCATCCGGACGACTGCAAATACTCAGAAGCTCTACTGCTCTGCTTGGGCTGCGGGGTCCTCTCCTGACTCGGATCCTGAACTGACGTGGTTAACTGAGACCTCCGGGTTAAAGGTAACACGACGACGTTGCCTCGAGGGCACTCCCTCAGGGGCAGGTGCAGGGTGAAGAATCGGGGATACATGAGTAGTGAGAAGTGAAACCCACTTAGCAGGAGCACTGAGAGGATTCACGGTCGAGGCACCCGAGCTACTCGGAGGAGTAACTAGTGAAACACGGGAACTAGAGCTGACTGGAATATAAGGAGTAAATACCAGGGAGGATGGAGTAGTGGCAGATCTAGTAGAGACTAGAAATATGCTAAAGCAGTACGGGCACGAGTCAGCTCTTGAGCCAGCTCGTGGATCATAAGATAGCTAGCAGTGATGTAACGAGCAAGATGGCTAGCAACACTATCAGACTCTGGATCAATGATACGGAAGCGGACACGACCATTGTCATGCAGAGAAGGATAGTAGTAGAAACCTATGTGGTTCTGCATCCGGACCTCATTGTAACGAAGCTCAACAAGGACCTCGAATGCAGCAAACTGGACAGCCTGGGATGCGGTAGAAGCGTAACCGTTCCGAGAGGTACGAGTGTAAGTGCTGGAGTCGGAACTGGTGCGCAGAGTAACCACTACGTGATACTCATACACTGAGTCAGCTAGACGCTCCCGGTACACACGATAAACTGGATCGTCACCGAAGGGGTACAGCCGACACCACATGTTACGAAGAAGATGCGGCGACGTGTACGACATCAGCTGCAACTGGCACGGATACGGTACCGGAGCCATCTGCACTCACAACCATTAGTAGGTTAGCATAAAAAATAAACCAAGTATATGCAATGCAACAACCAGCTACCAATGCTACCGGTACTCAACGTAAACTCGTATCTACCGTCCAGTCAACACGTCGTAGTCTAGCGTGGCCTATAGTCAGCGCAGCTCTGATACCAAGCGGTGTGGCGCCCTGGCTCAGAGCAACCAGTTTACCATGCATTGCCAGCCCAGAGACCATGTCTTCTGGCAACACACAACATCTTGGTACATAAAACAACCGCTATATTGATGCTAGCGGACCAAAATTTACATTACAACAGGTAGCGAGGCCAAGCGGCACACACGGTGCAGTGGAACAATATGTACATTATTTAGTGAACATAAAGGCCTCGATCATAACAACTATGTGGCAGCGGAACAACGTCGTAGCGGAAGCTCCATAGCACAAGGACACCGATGTGGACACAATCTAGACTTGGGTAGTGTTCCTCTCCAACAAGCCTTTTCCTGAAAGCTGGCATGACACGCCAGGTCAGTACATTGAATGTACTTGCAAGCTCACAACGGACATAAACATAATTACAAACAATATCATGATATTTAACCAACTATTAATAATGCAAAAATATATTCAACATGCTGTGATCATATCCTTGTGAGGAAAAATTCCTCTTACCAACGGTTATCACTTCTTGGATCACCACCGTACCAACCTCAAAATCTTAACCAAGATAATCTCGTGATCCTTCCAGCAATCACAACCTAGACCCATACTAGGTCTAAAACAATGATCCTTTCGGTGATCAGAACCATGACCAACACTTGGTCCTGTCCAACCTGATGGCCTTCCCGCCATCATCAATAGTGCAGAGTTCATAACTTAGTGTGCAAGTTTTATTAAATGTTGACCCGTGGTGTGACCTACTTTTGAGCGTGTCCGTAACCGTGGACTTGGCTATCGATAGATTAGTACAATTTGCAGACGTAGCACACTGTACCCACACCACGGAGCCCATGGCCTCGTACTCCCATTCGGGTGGACCAACTGCATTTCGACGAAACCACTCCATTGCCATGGCACTCTCTCGGACACTCCAGCCCACTCCCAGCTGGGCTAGTCCTGGGTGGCCCCATGTCTACCAAAGACACAATGACCACCGTCGTGGCAAAAACCTCCCTCACGGGTACCGTCCCTCACGGGGACCTGTACCAAAAATCTCAACAACGGGCACACAAGGTTATGTCTGCTTACCGGGCCAGGGTACCGCACGCCCATAACCTTCCCTAGTTGGAGGCACCGAACAGAGGCATGACAACGGACCGAATAAAGGCCTTCCCATATAGGCAAATGTGGTTGCACTGGGAAAAACTCGATTCAGTGGCACCATGACCCGGTCAATGATATATTCAAGTTCTATTATTATCAGGTTCAAATTAAATTGAAACTAACCGGTGTCATAGTATGCCATGAAGTGCAACAATAACATATGCATCACATATTAACGGAAAAGACTGAGTCAACTATATCCACACTAAGCATAACCATCAACAACGTTTGACACTCCTCTGGTCAAGATTAAACCTCACATTAAACAGAATCTTTTCTAACAAGTTTTATCATTTTTCTAATGCAAGAAAAATAACTTCCATTAATTACTTATATCCATAACCATATTATTTCTACCATAGCAAAAATTAATTCTAGTCTCTTTATCATCTTAGTTAGCTTTAAACTTTCTGTAACACAAGCACATTAACTTGAACAAGCACTTAACAGAATATGAATAACACAACAATGATCTATATGCATGGATTAAATCATTCATTCAAGTAGGAAAATCACAAATATTACAGTGGCACCATGAAAATGTTGATGTGGCTTGCCATAGTGCAGATGAGATTCACAAACCTCCTGGTGATCCTTAAGACACGCATCATTGCTCTGAAAACAATTACAAACACAAAAAAAAATCATCAAGAACCCTTCTGAAAATCACCATAAAATCTAGACAGCAGCGAAAAATCCCATTTTTGTTGAGCTGCTAGATTTCTTTGCAAAGAACACAATGCAAAAAGAATCAATTCATTTGGACTTATGGTTGAAAAGTTATAGTTGTTTGAAGCTCTCTGGATAAATATGAATTTGAATTTAAATAAACAGAATGGAGGGGGGTGATGTCGAAGGCGTAAAGCCTCGGTGCGCCACCACTCGTACCGCTTCATGCGCGTACTCAGTGGCTGACTAGCGGGCCACGCTAGTCAGATGAGGGGGGGAGGGGAAATGAGACAGGGGGCGGCGTGGCTTAGCCAGAGCAAACACCGGCGACGAGGGCTCCTTGGCCAAAACGAGAGGGAGGGATCGAGAGAGGAGACTGAGGTGCACCTGCCTGTACCCGTAGGGTAGCTAGTGGTGGTCGGACGGCATCGGAATCTTCCTCTCTAGCAGAGACAGGAAGTAGAGCTCGCCGGAGACGAAGACGACGACGAGTAGATGCGACCCCACAGGCTCCAACCGGGCGGAATGGACCCACCGCAGAGTGGCGGAGGCCCTGGAAGGGTTGCCCAGGCCTGGGAAGGGCCGGAGCTACGGGGGATACCCGAGGGGATTGCCAGCGAGCTCGAGCACGGGGACGGAGGCCCGCGGCCTTCCCGACCAGGCTACGGTCCTCTACTAGGTTGTGGAGTGTGTGGGAGTGGTGGATGATGCTCGAGGAGGCTGGGGGAGGGCTCTATTTATAGCCGAGCATCGAGGGGTGTTTGGGCTCCGCTGGTGGACACCTGGACACGGCGCCCGATGACGACCGGCGTCAGTGAGAGAGGGAGAAGGAGACGGAACTCACACGGGGACTGTGGGCGAACGGGGACGAGCACAGTGCGCACCGCACTATTTCGTTGGCCGGACCGTGCCCATGCTCGCTGCGGCGAGCTCCGGCGTCGGTGAGTGCCAGGGGAGAGTTAATGGGGCTAAGACGAAGATGGTGGCGTGGTTTGGCATGCTTAGGCGGGCGGGGAAGTGAGCACGCGATCAACAGAGGCTCGGGCGCGTTGTAGAGCGCGCCGGCCGCATGGCAACACGCGTGGACGAACGCGGTCACATCGTCAACTCTGACCTCATGCCGACCTAAGCCCAAACTTCATGTCTGGCATGTTGTTCGTGGTAGTTTTGAATGTTACCATGCTTTCGTTTGGATCCAGATGGTGTAGAAAAGATTTCACAAGCCTAGTAAGTTTCTGATTAGTAACTTTGATATCTTACTGTGGTCAAACGGCTGGGAGTTGGGAGCTGAGTTTTGGAGGGTAGCAATCATCTACTAAGGTGATGATGCAAAAGAAAAATCAGCCCCAAACGAGCAAGTAAAATGGTAGTTGCTGTAAAAACTACCATTTTAGTCCAGAACAGAAAATATTTTCTATAGCAAAAATATTCCAAAAAGTCATGCAATATTTTTTCTCAGGAAGGTGCCCTAGGGTTCCAAGAATATTTGTGAATTTTCTCAAATTTTAAATTGGGGTTGCTTTGGAGCACATTGATCTACCTAGGGAGAGGGAAATGAATATTTTTCATTAAGGAAAAGTATTCCAAATATTATTTTGAGATGAACCAGAGAGGAAATGATGGTTAGAGAGGGAAATGGGACACTTGGGTGAAAGCCAAGGGGTACCCAAGTGTTTAATTCCATATGAAATGATTCAAAAACTCCAAATTTCAAAATCAATCCACTGAAAACCCGGCAAATAAAGGAGGCCAAAAACCAGGCTGTCACAACGGTGGTCTTGGTGATGACATCCGTCGTGCCGCCCTAGCAGTCTTGGTCTTGTAGCACAGAAATGGAAACCTTTGGGTGATTCCGCGGGAGAACGCGCCTGCATTTGCTTCCTTAGCACTAAAGACAAAACCTGCTGCTCTGCGCCCGCGAGGCGCCCTCCTGGCCTTGGTCGTCATGGGTTGCATCATCCGGACCTCATGAGATGGGCGCTTGCATAGGAATCTCCGCTCCTCAAGAGCCAGCATGATGGGGCCGCTCCCTCTAGACATCTTGGCGTCGTCCACCTCGCGAGGGTCAAGTTTTGATGTTGATGAAGATGGGCCGTACCGGGCCGCCGATGGGGCCACGCCGGGCCGCAGGCAGGCATGTCTAGGTACCCTGGTTTCTAGAACGCTGACAGGAGGTTCGGGTGAAGGCATACAACATAGGAGAGCTCGTTCTCCGTCTCCCTGAGAAGCAGAAGCACAAGCTTTCACCCAAATGGGAAGGCCCCTTCATTATGGATGAAGTACTCGCAGGGGGGGGGCATATCGCCTTCGTAGCCCGTAAGATAATTGCCTCGAGCAGAACCCGTTAAACGCCGCTCGGCTTTGACGTTTCTATGCCTAGTTCGGCAACATTCCTCGCGTTTTCTTCGTTTTTATATCTTTCTTTGTTTTACTCATGGAGCTCTAGCCTCCCCGACCTCGAGTCTGGATAAACCGTAACACGGTAGGTCACCACTTTACACATCTATCTCCAGTTGATCCAGCTTGGCTTTCTCTCGGGCGGCAGCTCTTGCATTATCCGTCTGCTTGAGAAGCAGCTCTTGAATGTGAGGGTCCTGCACCCAGCCTCCATCGTTGTCTGCTCCGGCATCTTCATCTTCATGATCATGCCCTTCGTCTTGATCTTCCTCATCATCGTGTCCGACATCTTCTACATGATGACTATGTACAGCATCACCGTCGTGATCATGTCCTGGAGATTCTTCGTCTTCTCGCCCGCCCTCGCCGCGATGGTTGTCTTGCTGCCCTTCCTCATTTCTTGCCCGACCCCCATGGACGACTTCATAGTCATCTTCATCACCTTGCCACCAATAGCCATCCATGAAACAACGCAAGAGCAGGTGGTCCCGCACCTGCCCGAAATCTGGGTCTGCAATAAGGCTCTTCAGCTTGCATCTTCGACACGGACATCTTATCTCCGTCTTGTTCTTTTGAAGCATCTGGGCCTTCACGGAGCTCAAAATCATATTCACGATGCCTTTGGTCATCATGCGGACCATGGTCGCCTGCGGGGTAGAGCAAAATGATATTTTAGAACCAAGAAAATTTTTGGCATGACTTTCCCTAAAAATAGGACCAAAAAGAATGCATATTGCCAAAATTCTCGCCGAAACGGAAATGAATCAACATTCCGGCAAAATATTGGCAACTATCGCATTTCAAATACCGGTACCTGCAAACACAAACATATATGCAACACCACAAACATATGCAACACCACAAACATACATAGATCTAGCTAGGCCATAAAAAGTGCATGTGCACGTTGTTGGGGGGAGAAAAAAAGTAGATCTACAACATAAAGATAGCTTTCCCCTTACTTACCTATCAAAAAAGGTAATTTAACCACTTAATTTTGATGAATCTATGGTTCAAATGAGGTGAGGAGGAGGAGGCTCCATTGAGAGCGGTAAGGTGGTTCGCCTGGCAGCAAGCATACCCGGCAGGCTATTGGGGATCCGTCCTCGAGGCACCGTGGCCTGGGTTACGCACTGGCAAGCCCACCCGATTAACGTAGGGTGGACATACAAAGGGGGATCAAATAGGAAAATAACATGCATCGTTTTCAAAAGTACTGAAGAGTTATATTACATCAATTGTTGCTGCGGTTCTAACTAAAGATATAAATTTTCTTGGCCATGAACCTGCAGCGGCAATGAGAAACGGGGTGCCTCATCCCGGCGCTGGCCCTCCACCCTCTCCATTACGCCGATGCGGTAAGCTCTCCAGCGCGGCGTCGAAGTGGAGTTGGGGTTCTAGTGCGCCACCTTGGTGAGAACCTTGGTCATGGCACCCCGGCAAATCATCCGGGACTCATCGGCCAAGGAGGCCGCCCGATTGGAGTGGAGCTACTCCAGGGCCCCGAGGATGCCCTCAAAGAAGATGGTGAGCTTGGCGTTGGGGCTCGCGTTGTACTCTGGGGTATACCTCACATTTGGCATCCCCATGGTAGCCAGCTGGGTGGTGATCCTGTCGGCGACGCCTTCGAGGCACCCGATCCAGAGGTTCTCGCCTTCCACAAACTCCTTGTGGTTGGCGGCTTCGTTCTTCCGCAGCTGCCTCTCAGTTTCCAGATCATTGGCCAGGGTCTCCTCCCGAGCTTTGGCCTCTGAGAGCATCCCCTCGAGACCATCCAGCTTTAGCTTAAGGTCTTTGATGGAGTTGTTGGCCTCAGAAAGCTGCCCGGCCTTGTCGAGGACTACGCCTTGCGCCTCAACCAGGGCATCGTTGAGCATGTCCTTCTCCTTGGACAGCTTCAGGACCTAATCCTTCAGCCTGTCCCGCTCCACCTCCAGCTCCTTCACCTTGCCGGCGTGAACCAGAGCCTGGGCATTGAGTGCATCCCTATGCCTCTGATCCAGCTCCCGGGTCCGCTGCACGACGAGTTTCTCCACCTCCTTATCCTTTCCACGGAGCGTTGCGGCGAGCTTCTCCTCGCGCGCGTCAATGTCCTCCTCCTCGGATTTCAGCGTGGCCTGATGCTGGGCTCAAGCGGCCTCAGCTTTGGCGGCCAGGTTCTTCGCCATCTCCTGGGCCTTCTCGATGTCGGCCCGCTTCATGGTGAGCTCCACCTCGCGCTTGGCGAGCTCGCCCTGGGCGGCCTTCACCTCCTCGCAAGCTTGGCGGAACCAAGTTTGCGCCTCGGAGACGCATCCCTTGAGGTCCACCTCTGCCTTGTCCATCGTTCCCATCCTGTACTTGGCCTTGTCCAGGCGGGCGCAGTGGAGCGCCTGGAGCTTCCGAAAGCTGGCGCCCATGGCCTGGAGAAGCTGCTCCTCCTGAGAACCGTCGCCACTAGCGCTTGGATCATTGACAACCTCAAGCTCGGCAGCGGCAAGCACCTCCTCGTCTAACACCTCTCCCTCGATGGGCGCCCTGGAGCTCGATGCCCCTGGAAGGTGGACGAAAAGGTCGTCACTCACCTTCAGATACCTACCGGAACTAGAGGCAGCGGAGGAGGAAGGCTGGTCATCAACCACCTCCTGCTCGGCAGCAGACTTGCCGGCCTCCCCGGCAGGTCCCTTGCCGGCCTCCTCGGCAGTAGCATTGTCGGGCTCCCCGGCAGGCCCCATGTCGGTGTCCTCAGCAGCATCCTTGGCGGCCACCTCGGCGGTGATCTTCTCGGCCTCGGCCACGGCATCCTTGGCGACATCCTCGATGATGGTGTCTGCATCCTCCTGATGTGCCGAGAGAGGATCTGGATATCAATAAGGGGATGAGGCGAAGCCAAGGCCAAGGTCCAAAAAGAAGAGAAAAAGAAAAGGGATGGAAGGTGACTGGATTACCAGTGTCGGGCTAGGAAGAAGAGGCCCCCTCCCCGCCAACATCTGGCGCCGAGGTGTGGCCACCAGTGCCCAAGCTTGCCTCCTCCTCCTTCGTGTGCGTGGGCTCGGTGCTTGGCGCCCTTGCCGGGGACACCCCTCGGGGCGGTGTGGTTGATGGAGGCGGCGTGTTGGGGGTAGCCCTTAGTGGCTCCTCCTGCTTGTGTCCTCCTCCTGTGATCATGGCAAAGTCAGTACCAAGGATCGTACCCCCGACACACGTTGACGAGGGGCGGGTGATGAGCTTACGCTAGAGGCTCCTCCGGGGGCTGCTATCCGGGCTCCTCGCCACCACTAGTGGCGCCCTTGAAGTGCCTGCCGGGGGCTGGCCGCCCGTCGAAGACCTGGCCCTCTTCACCCTCTGGGCCAGTGTCTCCGCATCCGTGCCAAGATGAAGACAAGTCAAGAAAAGAAGCACGGTCCGAAGGGACGGAGATGACAAAAGTCAAGGTACTTACTCATCCTCCCCTTCTTCATCCGCTGCTTTCCTCTTCCTCCTCGGGCTAAGAGACCTGAGGTTGAAGAAGACCTCCATGTCATCACCTGCCGGAGGAGGGGAAGCATGTGGAGTTGGGCAACGTTTGGACGAAGAAGAGGCAGATGCTTTCTTCTTTGCCAGCGCGGCCTTCACCAATTTCTTCGCCGCCGCGGCCCTCGTTTGGTGCGCGGACGTCTCCTCGGCACGCCTCTCCCCATGGCTGGATGGTTGACGGCCTTGGCCTGCTCCTCCTCTTCCTCCTCCTCTTCCGACAACTCGCCGACCACGTCTTCAATAAGAGGGGCATCGATGCCGGCGCTGCTGGCCTCCCCAACGGACTCCGCCCACTAGGCGAGCTCCCTCTCCTCTGCGGCCGCCGCGGCCTTGTCCTTCACTCCACCGGCGCTGCCGGCCTCCCTGGTAAGCTCTGCCTCCGCCGCCCTGGCAGCGTTGTAGTCCATCTCTGCCTAGGTGGTGTCCTGGACAAGCCACGGCTCGTCGCGGACGTACTTCACCTCCAGGGTGTCAAAGAACTCCTGTACTTGATCCTCCGGTAGCTCGGCCCAATTTGGGACGAGGCCGTGTGCGTTGAACTCCGACATCATGGCGATGATGTCGCTTCGGCGCGAGTTATTGCTCAGCGGGATCACCCCCGCCGGCAACCGAAACAAGGGCCCCATGGCGACCTTGCCGGCCTTTGCGGCCTTGTCAGACCTCTCGGCTCTGCCGTTGCGGCTCACGTCGAGCTGAAAAAGCTGCTGGCAGAAGTGAGCATGCTCCAACACCGTGAAGTTGTGATTCAAGCCAGGGAAGAGCCGCATGATATCCGCCGCGTTGCTGAAGAGCTAGGCCGGCCTCCCCTTGTTATGCAGCGGAGCGATTCGGCGGCGGATGAAATCTGCCCCGATCATCTCAAGGGTGAGCACGGCTTCGGTGAGGCGAAGAATCCTGGTGGTGGCGACTGTGAGCTTCGGGTCATCGGCATCGACATTGCTCTAGCCATTTCTGCGAACCGGCAGCGCCTGGCGAACCAGGAAGAATTCTTGTGGATCCTCCTCCTCAATCCGGCTCCACCGACACCGCCACTCCTCCCACCTCTCCTTCTGAGCGCCCTTCGGGTATGTCGCCTTGGACCTTGGGATCTAGGCGACACAATCGGAGATGGCGCCTCCCTTTTGGATCCGAGGGAAGAATTAGTGGCGAAAGAGCGCCGTGTTGGGATGCACTCCAGCGAAGCCCTCCCAGAGATGGGCGAAAAGAGCCATGCACGCCATGGCGTTTGGGGTGAAATCCAAGAGGTGGAAGCCGAAGTTATGCATGATGTCAATGAAGAAATCGGAGAAGGGGGCAAAAGCTGTAGGAAAAGTAATCAACGAAGAACGGATATCGATCGGGGCGGCTTCGCTGTAGTTGGCGCGAATGACACACGTGGCAGGGTGCCCTGTCGTTTCTCCCCCCGTATTGACCCCCCACAGCGGCTTGAAGTTGTCCCGGAGGTGGGCCGCGTCGACCGTCAAGGGAAAGTAGGCGAGCTGCATCCACCGTGCCGCATACTCATTCTCCGGCGGCTCCGCCCCTCCGGCGTCCTTGGCCGCTACCTTGCCCTGGCTAGTCTTGTGTGCCATGGCGGCTGCAAAAGGTGGAAGGGAAAGAGCAGCGAAAAAGCAGCAATGGCGAACAAGAACGGGGGCTTGAGGAGGAAGCAGAAAGGGACGGCGGTTCCGAGATTGGAGAAGACACAAGAGGTAAATGAGCAGCGGGCCCGCGGTCGTTCCTTTTTACGGGGAAGGCGCGAGCCGCCTATTTACCATGATGTGATGCATGCGTGCGGAAACTGCCCCATGCATGACCCCCACGTCACGCACGACCGTCCACGATGTGCATTCAACGCAGGTCGTGGGGAAGCGCAGCGGATGAGAAGTTACTGCTGTAAAATCCGCCCCACCTGCCCGCACACCGTTCTAGGCCTAGCCCAACAATGCGGCGTGCTTATGTGTGCCCCAGTCCCGAGGGCTCCTGTCGATGTACAAAAGTAGGGGCTCTTATTTTGACCCCTCTACTTGTGCACAGGCAGTCAAAGCTGCGCGCCACAGCCACACTTAGCAGGGCAGAGGAGCGACGCTGGAGAGAAGCTGAAGCACAAGACAACCAAGGCAACACCAAGACCAGAAGCGCAGGAGAGCAAGAAGGCGAGGTGAACTCCCTCGGCAAGATCCTTGCCGAGGCAGCCTCCGCGGCCCCGGCAAGAGGCTTGCCAGGGCAACTTGCCCGATGCCAGCGGAGCAAGCCACCCTTGAGCCCACAGGCTCCAACCCAACCGACTCCATTGGAACCAAGGCTCGGGCGGTGCCTCTGTGGTGGCATGCAAATCTTCGTCAAGATCATGAACATATGAGATCAGATGAGGACCAGAAGACGGCGACCCTCGCCGGGATACTAGCCGAGGAAATCCATGAGACCCCCGGCAAGACCCTTGGCGAGGGCATCAGCAGGGCCACTGCCAGGCCCACGCCAACGAAGACTCCACCACCGTCCCCAAGCAGCTGCTAGTTCAACCAGCTGGGCAGGCACCTGCGTGGCGACAGGCGGCCTCTACACTGACTCAGCAAGCACCTGCGTGGCAGCATGCGATCCTTCATGAAGGCTCCACCACCACGCCAGCGCAGAAGCCAGCCAACGTGGCGCCGCGATGCCTCATCAGCTCGGACGCGTGTCGAGGCCAGGAGAGGCGGCGACGGCTGGGACGTGCTTCCCTGGCGTCCCCGATAAATCAAGGGGAGCATGTCAGCAGCGCATTAAATGCGTTTGTCCGACGGTCCCAGAGGATAGGATTATCGACTGTAGACCTTTTCACCTCCTGTGTGCCACTGTGGCAACCCCTTTTTCCTATACAAGGAGGCCCGAGGTGACCAGGATAGGGATTCGAATTTTTTGGGAAAGTTGCACCCCGTAGCTAGCTCTAGAACACAAGAACACACTCAAATACATCCACCAAAGCAGGACTAGGGTATTACGCATCTTCGTGGCCCGAACCTGGGTAAACGATCCGTGTGCCTCCTGTCAGACCCGCTCTTTGCACAACCTCGCGCTCGCCATTCGTAGAAGGGATCCCAGTGACCCCATAGGTGTCGTTTCCACCAACAAATGTCCACTGCCCTTAACAAATCTAAGGTTCATTTGAACACGTAGGGTTCATATGAATATCAACACAGCATCAACATATATATGAATTGCCCTAGCAGAGATAGAGAGGAGGGTAGGGGAGATGAGAGGCAGAGCCTTACGATCGGCGGCGAGGGCAGGCTCTTACTCGGGCGGCGGAGGTCCTAGGCAGGCTCAGGCGGAAACGGTGAGGTCGAGGGCGGCGGTGGTGAGCTCGAGGGAGGTGATGGTGAGGTCGATGACGGCCTCGGGCGGCGGCAGTGAGGTCGAGGGTGGCCTCGGGCGGCAGTAGTGTGGTCGAAGGTGGCCTCGGGCGGCGGCGGTGTGGTCGAAGGGGGCAGGGTGATGACGGCGATGGAGCAGTTTGTGAAGAGGAGGGAGTGGAGGGGGAAGGACTTAGCGAAATTTTGAGCCCGCGCGGTCGGGGGTTAAGTCAAACCAGCAGTAGCGCTTTTTGCCGAAACACGCTATAGCTATGTTAGCTATAGCGTTTTCCAGCGAAACACGCTACAACTATTGCTTTCTGTTTTCTTTTTCTTTAGTTTTCTTTACATTTTCTTTTTTTCATTTCTCCTTTTTCCATTTCTTTCATTTTCATTTACTTTTCTACGTAATTTTCTATTTATTTCTTTTTCATAGCAGTAGCGCTCTACAGCATAAACGTGCTACTACAATGTTTTTAGCAGTAGCGTGCGTCAGGAAGAACCGCTACTACTATTCCTAGCCTATCGGCACCAGCGAGCGAATTCTAGTAGTAGCGCTTTTCCACGCAGACGCACAACTGCTACAACAATGGTTGTAGTGTGCTTTTGTAACAAGCGCTACTAATAAGTAGCAATAGCGTCGTGTTTTGACCAACGCTACTTCTATACCTCTGTGTATAAGGTTTTCCCTAGTAGTGGTGATCTGCTGTGAAATTAAGCGAGGCAAGGTTAGGAAAAGTCTAACTGTTTTTGAGTGGGAAGTTCTGGGTTCTGACTTGCATTTGATGCAGGTGAGGGGCAACTACCCAAAATTTCTTGAATGATTGGTTCTTCCATTGCTCAGTTGTACAATGCTGATCTTCCCAAAAAGTTCCCAATTTTTTGATCAATTTCTCAGTCAGTTTCGTAGATCCAAGAATAAATGAATGCAATGCTAAATATGTCGTTGGCATATAAAAATGTAGTACGTGGTTCTTCCTGGAATATAGATAGCTTTCCTTGTCCTCATTAAAGAAATATAGCCTGTATTATTGCTAAAAATGTCCACATTAGTTCAGACTCAAAAAGACCATATAGTTCAGAGGAAGATAAAATTAGAAAGAGAACAAAAAAACAAGGTGGCTCACCACAGAAACCCGGGAAAACTGAGGTCTCATTTTCTATTTTGCTCTAGTTTATTCTACTTTGGCATTTGGTGGATGATATTTATTGCATCCTTCATCACCGATCTTGAGAAGGAGATTGATCAGTGCATTTCTACTTTCAGTGTGTAAATCTATTGATTTTTAATGGTTAGGAATTTGGGGAGAGTAGAAATCTGGAGGAACACTTTCAACCGTCCAGGAAGACAACAACGACAACCAGTATGATGGATGTGGGAGTTATTTCGACATTTCATCATACAGTTCTTCTATTTGTGTGGTGTTCTGTGTTTTCAAGTGCTTGATGAAAATTGATGTTCCAAGTAGTTCATGTATTATTGGCTGAGGAGTTCATGTACTGCCTAGTAAGTAAACCTGTTCAACCATGTAAAGCCACGCAGGTTCAAAAGGATTCACGTCAGTACAAACTCGAGAGGGCATGTATTACTGTCCAGAGTACAAACTTTCAGCTTACCAAGAAGTTCATGTATTACCATTTAGAGGAGTTCATGTATTACTATCGAGAAAGTATAACTATTGGTATAGAAAATGTTCAGTATTTGTTCGAAAGCTACCTGCAAAAGAGAAGCCCTTATTACATCCAGAAACATCTTAATTTTTATTCAGTTTAATTTCTAATTTTAGTTCATTTCATTCTTTTTCAGTTTAGTTTCTAATTATACTAAAGTTCAATTTCAAATTCCAAATAGTTTGTGTAAATTCCCATCGAGCAGGTGTGCACGGCGAGCAGCTACTGAACTTGTGCGGGTGCTTCTTTTGGACTGTCCGGGAAGCAACATGATTATAGAAGGCAAAATCTGTAACCTATATAATTCGTGTTTGTTGTGACACTTAAGCAACTTTTATGTTCTGACACTTTAGCCGTGGTGATTCTACACCCCCATGACCTGCCTCCTACCAGGCAGCAGCTAGGGCCTCATGAACAAAAGGGCTCCGTCTCTTCTCAACCCAGAGCTAGCTAAGGAAGACGAAGCACAGCAATACCTGGCAGTTAGTTATAATCCATCCACAAGAAGCAGCAGAAGGTCTGTTCCCGGCTCTTCGGCCCCCATTCTATTTCTACCTCCTTTTTCTTACCTGCCTTTCCTTATTCATAGCTTGCTTGGTCTCTGACTCAGCTATTTCGTATAATGTCTGCAGTGTGTGTAGGCTGATCAGACTGTACATACACACACACCCTTATATGTCGGAGGATCCACGGCACGCGATGGAGGGGAGGGCGAGGCGGCGCGCTAGCCCGTCCAGGATGTGCACCAAGGCTATCAGGGTGGAGCCGGAGCCACCACCGACCAAGAGGCTTGAGCCAGGGACGAGGGTGGCGGTGATGTAGTACCTCTGCCGCAACCACCACTTGGAGCACCCACACTTCATGGAGGTGACCCTCGCCTCCCTGCAAGGCCTCTACCTGCGAGGTTAGTAAGCTGCAACTGCAGCCTGATTTTTATTCCTGCTAGTGGTTTGTTATAGGATGATGCCTTACCATGAATGATTGCAATTTGTTTCTTTAGATGTGATTGGCCGGCTGGACGCCGTGAGAGGGAAGGGAATGGCAGCCAAGTATTCCTGGTCCTGCAAGAGGTACCTACATACATATCCATCAATCGAACTGCTGTCGATCTCGAGATCCATCTGTTATCGAACAAACATTGTTTTTATTCACAAGGCAACGATGCAATGCAGGAGCTACAAGACTGGATTCGTGTGGCACGATCATTATGCGGATGATCTACTGCTGCCCACACAAGGAACAGAGTACGTTCTCAAGGGCTCCCAGCTCCCTTTCGACCAGTCAAAGCCAATGCCAATGCCAGGTATTAATTCCATGAATCATGACCAATTGTAGTTTGTTCCTTTTTGAACTGCTACTTAATCATATCCTACTGTTTCAGATCATCAGCAGAAAGGATGTCAACATAGTATACTCCCATGGTTGCCGCAGATTAGAAAGTTCGTGAAAAATAAATATAGAAGTTCAAAGAAGAGGGTCAGAAAAAGATTTGGGAAAAGACATACACCAAAAAAACATGGGAAAGGTCAGTTCAAAAAAACATGCCATAAGTAGTTAATAGTTTATTTGGAGTGGTTAGCCATTCAGTAAGTAGAAAAAGGACATATCAGTTCAATTATACTTGCCAGAAGTAGTTAAGAGTTTATTTGTTGTGCTTAAAAAAATCATGCTAATTTTTTGTAGTTCTTAGGTTAGAAAAAGGTATCATTTCACTTTGCTAAAGTCCATCCAGAATCTTGGAATCCTATGTGGTCTCTCACAAGGTATGCGCAAAATGATATGTACCTCGATGAGTGTAATGTGTTTTCTTACTTCCAGGCCTGGGGATGTTTTTTCATTTGACATACTTCAAGTATTTTGTGGGTAAGTAAACCAATCATGTTTTTGTAGTTCGGAAGGAAATCATAATAAGTTCTAAGGAAACAAATATAGAAGTTCATATTTCGAAACAGATGAAGTATTTGGAATGTAAAATGAATTGTTTCAAAGTACATAAAATTTTATGTTTAGTTGTGAAATTGTAATTTTACTGTACATGAACTTGTGCATGATAATTGGTGGCTATTGTGTGTGTGCAGGGTACGTCCAACGACAACGAGCAGGCGGCAAGTTTATTGATGAGCAGCGGGACGGTGGCATGGAGCAGTTCAGTAGGTGTGCGTAGTTCATGTTCACCCGTATTTGTAAATGCCGGTAGCAGTAGTAGTATTTACAAATTTGTAACCTAAGAACTAAGCTTGCATCTCGTTACTTAAATGGAAGCACTGACCTCGTAGTTTTATTGGACCAACCACTAACTTGAGAATTAGACATGGTGCTCATTGTATTCTCTCGATCTTGGTTGTTCTTGCAGTGCTTATAAGCTTGACATCTTTGATGAATCCAGCCCGAACTGAAGCCTGTCGGTGAGCCGGGCGCTATGCCAACCACTGTCCTCTGTCTACCTCCTTCCCCAGTGAGCCCATGCTATTTTGCTCTTGATGCTTGAACTTCCTGCAATTCTTCTCTCTGTTCGAAAATTCCCAAAGCATTAGTACTTCGTATCAGGATATGCCATGTTATTTCTACAAATTTCCATTATGCTTGTATGTCCAAAATGTGTGCATTTACTACTTTTGATTTGTTGTAGTGCAGAGAAGTTACCCTGTTGTAGGCTGACCTGGAGGCGGCTCCTCCGTGTCGACACAATTGCAGGACCAACGTGCTACTGACCACGCAAGCTTCCTCAAGGAGCTTGTGCCCAATGATACTAAAAGGAGAAACTGCTCTAGCTTTGAACTACTTATTCAATCATGCTATTACGGAGTGAAAAATGGAGTGAAAGTGTATTGCAATTGATCTTTCTTAGACCCTGTCAATCCTCTATCTATCCTTTCTTTGCTTGTTTTTTGGTCTGTAATTCAAAAACTTTGACCTCATAATTCGGTTTTTGGTTAATTTGTTATGTCCAGTACAAACCATTAAATCTGAAGAGGCTTCTAATTGCAAGAAAATGTGCAGTTGGTGTGGTGTATATGTCATTCATATATGAAAATTTGCATTCGGTGTTGTGCATATGTTATTCATGTGCATGTATTATATGTGTGAAAAAATTTCTAGATATGATGAGATGATTGCTACTTCAAATAAGGTAAAGTACATGACAGCTTGATGTGCATGCAAGAATAAAAAAATGGTTTGAATCAAAAATATTGATCAGTACAAATTAAAAACAATGATCAGTTCGAAAAGTAAAAGATTGTTAGGTTTTGGTATTCTGTGACGTTGACATCCAAGAAAACATCCAAGTTCTGCAACTGATCCACCCAGATGGGACAAGGAGGTCAGTCCAGCAGGCGCATCTCAAGTGTCATGTCAGTGTGGCACCCACCCGTCCCCATGCCTCTCCACCGCATGTCGTGTCGTGCCAGCTTGCCATCAACCACCGTTGTGGCTCAGCCCTGTAGTGCTTCCATGATCACCACACGTAGCTTCCTTTTATCGTTGTCCTCGCCCTACTCTCATGCATATTGGCATTGTAAAAACACAACAAGTTCACAATTAAAAAAGTTGAAAGTTCAACATGACATCCCAGATACGTTTAAGAAAAAAGCTCAAACAAAATGAAACCCAATGAAAAATCAAATGGTAAAAGTTCAAGTCGCAAAACAAGTGAAGTCCAAAACATCTTGCAAGAAAATTGAGTTAAAAAAACACACAAAATTATTTCATTTTGAAAAATATCATTCAGTTCAACGATATAAACCACGAAAGTTCGGGGACTATGATACCCAAAAGACAGAGTGAAGTCTAGTATGTGAAAACATGCTCAGTACAAACCCATACGAACATTAGTGCAAATATTCTTTTCTCGGAACCATTAAAAATTACTCTGAAAAATTCCTTAGTACAAACACACACATAGATCAGTACGAGTACTCTTTTTTCGGACAGAAAAACAGCACGATGAGTCTCACCGTATTTAAACTTACTCTTAAAAGATGGGTGCAAGTACAAAATCATAAAGACATCCGTTCAAAGTACTATTTTTTCAGAACCATTGAAAACTACTCTGTGAAAAATACCTCAGTACAAACATAGACTTAGATCAGTATGAGTACTCTTAAACGGTTTGTCGGAAATAACACGATGGGGTTTACCTTATTCAAAATTACTCTTAAAAGGTTGGAAGTAGAGAAAATGTTCAACATGAATAAGCTTCACATTTTTGATAGCTATCCAACTGTATATTATTTGCCCAATTTCGATAAACTTTAAAAAATCGCGTTCGAAATCAGATTTGATCGTATTCGAATTCGTTTTTAAACCATAAGGAATTGGAAAAACATTTCTATACGAAAAAGTTGCGCATTTTCCATAGATTTCCAACGCCATATCATTTGCGTCAATCCGATAAACCGTTTGTGAAAATACGTGAAAATACGTTTCGCCCAGAATTTCACCATTTTTCAAATTACTTTTAAATTGTATAAATTTTGAAAAAACTATAGATATATGGAAGATGCGGATTTTTACCAGCTTTCCAATGCCATCTTATTTGCTCAATTCTGACAAACCGTTTGAAAACTGAGTCTAAAATACGATTCATGTTTTCGGTTTTGAAAAAAACGATTTTTTCAAAACTGCTCTTAAGCCGTGATGATTTTCAAACGCCTGATTTTCATCTCGTTAAGCCGTGATGATTTGAAAAACGCCTGAAAATCATCAGTACAACCACCTGATTTTCATCTCGTCGAACTGATCGTGTTTTCGTCGGAATGGGGCGTGTAATATATCGTTGGAAAGCTCTTGACATCTACATTACAGTTTAAGAGCAGTTTCGAAAAAATCATTTTTTTCAAAACCTAAAACGCGAATCATATGTTGGACTCGATTTTCAAACGGTTTGTCGGAATTGAGCAAATAAGATGGCGTTGGAAATCTGGTGAAAATCCGCATCTTCCATATATCTATTGTTTTTTCTAATTCTATAGGATTCAAAAGTAATTTGAAAAATGGTGAAATTCTGGGCGAAATGTATTTTCGTGATTTTTTGCAAATGGTTTGTCGGATTGATGCAAATAATACGGCGTTAGAAAGCTATGGAAAATGCGCAACTTTTTCGTATTGATATGTTTTTATAATTCCTTACGGTTTAAAAACGAAATCGAATACAATCAAATTTGATTTCGAACGCGGTTTTTTTAAAGTTTGTCGAAATGAGGCAAATAATATACTGTTAGAAAGATATCGAAAATACAAAACTTAGTCATGTTAAACGTTTTCTCAAATTCGCAACCGTTGAAGTGTAATTTGGATTACGGTGAGACCCATCATGTTGTTTTTCCGTCAGAAAAAACAGAGTACTTGTACTGATCTACGTGTGCGTTTGTACTGATGTATTCTTCGGAGAGTAATTTTGAAAGGTTTCGAAAAAAGAGTACTTGAACTGATGTTCATATGGTTTTGTACTGAGCGTGTTTCCACATACTAGACTTTACTCTATATTTTCAGTATAATTTTTCTCGTAACTTCACAATGATATCATCATGCCTGAACTTGCATATTTTATACCGTTGAACTGGATAATATTTTTAATAAAACAAAAATGTTTTGTTTTTTCTTTTGAACTAAACATTGTTTTGCGACGATATTCTCGACTTCTCTCATTTTACCACTTGAACTTTTACCATTTTGAATTTCCATAGTTTTTTTTGTTTGAGCTTTTTTTCCAAACTTATCTGGAACGTCGTGTTCAACTTTTTTCTGTACTTATATGCTAGTAATAATAGAACATTTTCCATACAATTTTTGTCGATTCGTGAACATGAACCAAAATAGGTAGGAGAGAGCAGTATCGAACTGATCATTGTTTTCGACTGAACTATAGTGTTCTTCTTTTCCAAGAACTGATCATGTAATACATATTGAACGGCCACACATGTATGATATAATACATGTGTGGCCGTTCAATATGAGCAAACATCCCATGTTTCTCAACTTCAAACTTTATTTTTTGTTTTCTCTGAACTTGTTGTATTTTTGAGTATGAACCGATGGGAATATAATCTTTGCTAAATTGCTTCAAATATTTTGTGTAGCACATGCACAACCATGATAAGCATATGTACAAGTACATATGAAAAATTATGTGCTTTTCATTTAAAATTAAATCAAGGTTTCAAATAAATCTAGATATAATGGATCATTAAATGTTTTGTACTATGTTAGACGAACAAAAAGAACCAAAACTGGATACATAGTTTGAAGATCACATCACATACGGCAAATAATTATTCCTGTAAAAAAACAGCAAACATTTATTTAAAAGAAGGATCCAGCAGGAAAGGTACATCAATACACATCCCTCCGATCAACAACCACTAGGGAAAATCTGAAATCTTTGAACTTATGTATGGAGATGAATAGAACTATTTAACACATATTTGGTGGCACAGTAGGTACGACTCCAAACCCCAAGTTAATTACTTCCCTCCAGAACATTGACAAATCCTAGAGCAACCTGAACAAAATGAAGAAACAATTTTCTTCCTCTGACGGCCTGTGTGGACCAAAAGTGCCAGTGATCTTTTTCTTCCTCCGAACTTATGGTCTTTTTGAGTTATAACTGATGTAGACATTTTCCGTTGAAGTATTGCGGACTTTTGGGTAGTAGACGCACAACCTGACAAGGCAATGTACAAGTTCATGTAATAAGAACAACCAAGTTAATGTATAGCAACATCATATGTTCAAAAATAAAAATAAATAGAGTTCTGTACTGTTTTTGCTATAACAACTAAGTTAATGTATGCCATGGGGCTGGAATGGACAGCGCTGCAAATCCTGGAGTGGTGGAGAGGGAGCTCATGTCACTACCAAGTCTATTAGGGTACTAGAAATTCATGGAACATAAGTTAGACCAAACTAATTGATTACAAGAACTCCTATGAACTGAACTTAAATTAGAAATTGAGCTGAACTTAAATAGTGGAAACTTAGAGTAAACCAATCAGTAATTTTTTCTTTGTTGTTATTATACTTATTTATTGTTCATCTCCGAACTTTCTCAGATTCAACATATGGCCTGCTAGAACCTTTTTATTTTGAAACTCTTTCCTGAACATCTCAGGTTCTTTGAACATACAACACATATTTTTGTTGTCCTTTATATAGACAAAAATGCATATATTTCTAACAAAACGAAGATACTGGCACTTCTTTGATGGTTGTAGTTCCAGACTTTTGCACTAACTGGTTTTCAGTTCAATATACAAAAGAACAACATACTCCTAGGATATATGTAGTACCTTCTCTAATCTAATGTAACAAAGTAATTGTGACACAAAGGCAAATAGGAAATAGCATGACACTTGAGCTAGTAAAATTCAGGGCATAGTGAAGGTTCTTCTGGGAGGTCAACAACGTGGAGCCACAACTACACAAGAAAATGAAATATCTGGTGCCTCATAAGTATCTGTACGGGTTTGTCTCTATGCGAACAAAATGGATGGTACTACTGATTCAGTGACTATCATAAGTCTTTGCATTTTACGTGGTTTCAATTCAATCAAAAATGGAACAGCATACTGCATATTCTGCCTATACATGTAAACATTAGAAACTGGTTTTATAGGAAACATTTTCATTAAATGACCACTACTTTGAGCGGCTACTTGGAAGCGAAGTCATCTTATCAGTGGCTAATGGGTTAGCAGAGCTTTTGAAGAAAATGGAAGCAAAGGCTAGCTAGCACCTTCGCGAACCCCACGGCAAGATCATTGGCGCTGAACCTGGAAATGGGGTCGAAAAGGCTCATGCCGCGCTCGGCGGCCGTCTAGCACCCTGCCGGCGGCATTGCCTTGTGGTTGGCCCAGTGCCCGGCTCGCCAACAAGCTTCGGTTCAGGCTAGATTCATCATATATGTCAAGCTTATAAGCACTGCAAGACAATCAAGATTGAGAGAATACAATGAGCACCTTGTGAAATTCTCAGGTCAGTGGTTGGTCCAAAAAAATTATGTGGTCAGTGCCTCCATAGAAGTAACAACATGCAAGCTTAGTTCTTAGGTACAAATTTGTAAACACTAGTAGTGCTACCAGCATTTATAGATGCTAGTGAACTTGAACTTGTGGTCTCTTGAGATCTGAACTGATTGTGTTACAAGCACACACACAAAATCTAAGAAGCTGATACAAGTACATGTTAAAAAGATAATCAAGTTCATGCATATTAATTGGGAGAAGTTCAGAAAGAAACTTTTAAAAAGTTTGTATTAAAAAGATGCATACTGCATAACATCTGTACTCACTATGACGATGTGTTTGTACTTCCCAAGGTGCCACATGCCCACATGTGTACTCACTATGACGATGTCTTTGTACTGCCCATGGTGCCGCATCTATACGCACTATAACGATGTGTTTGTACTGCCCAAATACATACATGGGAGCACAAAATAAACATTTAAAGAAAATTGGTACTCACAGGAATAGTGACAAATACACATGAAAAGCAACCATCTAAACATGTTCTTTTCGCATCTTCCCAAAGTACTCAATCAGCAGAACAACACATGTAAGGATTTTAATAGCAGAAGCAGAGAAATAGAGAGATTATTGTGAGAGAGTGTCATAGCAGACAACCTGGAGAAGCGTTGTACAAGTCCTCTTTTTTGCGTCGGCTTGCTATATGCATCGGAAAAGTTCATACACTATTGTCTAGCAAGTACACAAGTCATATTCAACAACATCTGTACTCCATATTGAATCATCTTACCCTGTTCAGAAAAATAGTGATCTTAAATACCCATCAGGGATTAATTTTTATGTATGTACACTGCCAATCCAGACTAGATACTTCCAAATCCTAAAAAACTTTATTACAATAGTCAGGAGCGAACTCATACATGTATATCTACTAATAAACACCAACAAGCAATTACAACAGCAGAGATATAATCTAAAACTCATGGCATATATCTTTGTATTCATCAAGTTGAAATCAACAAAGTTTAGAATTTCCAAACACTAAAGGGCAAAAAATGGCGAAAATAGTCTCAAGATTTACGGTCTATGTCCACCGAGAGTTTTGTTGTTAATAATACTAATAGAAGCTTTTCCAACAAAGCATTCTCTAATGAAAATCTTCCTAGCAACCTCACCCAATGACATTTATGCATTAGCTCTGGTTTGATTTGAAACTAAATTAAATGAAATTTGAGAAAAGCTGTTAGGAGGAAAGGAAACCATTTTCCAAACAAGAAAAATAAACAAGTACAAGCATGTGTATAGCAAGAGGAGTTGTTAGCATGTTTATGTGCATGCGTATGTTTGTTCAGTACACCATGTGATGCAAGTACCAACTCTTTTTCTCTTTGAAACAAGCAAGATTCACACAAATATCCTGCATTTCTAGCATTCTGAGAACTAAAATAAGAATTGCACTGAAACTAAAGCTCGACCACGACTGTGTGTGCCGAGGGGCAGCAAACGATGGTGGTGGCGGCACGCGTGGGCTACTTTCGACATGTCCACATTACCACAAAGAGGTAAAAGACACTCAAATTTTAGGATTTTTTTAAAACATTCTGCACACAACATTTGAACAAAACAAGAACACCAAAGCTTTTTTCTTACAATGCTTGTGGTCGCCGTGAGCATGCAACAAGCAGGATTAGGCTCTCGGTGGCGCAAGCATCGGATCCCCGTTAGAGAAAGATTACTTGATGAAGGCCACCATATTTTCCTACAGTAAGACAAAGGAAAGATAATACATAAAGCTCATTAATGAAAGAATCAGCAGTCACATTTTAATCGAAAACTTGTTACCAAAACTGAAAGCCACAATTTTGTTTCAAACTTCTGGGTGAGAGCATGGTGCTTCAAGATATGGTTGCAATTTTTTAATTTGATGCATGTTGCATTATAGAACTGCTATGGTTTTGCAAGTTGAACTTTTGGTAGTTTTTAAATTTTTGCATAGTGTACTGTCAAAATCTTTACCACACAAAGAACACATCTGCATTACCACATGGCACGGCGAGACTGACGCACACCTGGTGGAGGTCACTAGAACTGGATAGGGGTTGGGGTAGGAGACATGGTGGAGAGGCGACGACGGTTGATGAAACCAAGGCAGCAGATCCTGCCAGGAGGCGACCTGGCGAGACACGCTCCGGGGAGCCTATCGGGCCGGGATCCCGTAGTGGAGACAAGGAGCCATGGTCGGGCAGGGCGGCATGCTGGGGTAGATAGGGCAATGATCAAATATCTGAAGATTATCCTTCATTTTCAAAGCAATGGAAGTTTTTGTTTCTCCAAAATAAATGCAATATAAACTAACAGAAAACTAAGCATTGAAGATCTCCAGAACTTTGCAAAATACCATATGTAACATCCCTCATGTCAATTTTTATAAAGGACTTACACGAAACATGGAGAGTTCTTACTATAGTTGAGTTACCAGGGGACTACATAAGTTAAATATATGGGGGAAGTCAGCAATATAATGATAGGTTAAAGGTTCAAAGACTGGTGATTTTACAGGGCCTCTCAAGTCTGAACTGATATGAACTCCTTTTTGCCGAGCTACTGATTTTTTATATATAGCCAGCTATTTTTTTAAACACACGCATTGAACCATTTCTAGGGTTCTTAATGAGCTGATGATAGAAAAACATGTTGAACTGAACTTTAGGTTTCAAGAACTACCGAATGTTTTTGGCTTCTTCTGAACTCCAAGTCACAATTACAATCCCAATATACACATGTACTACAAAACAATGTGCATTTGTACTGTCCATAATACCGAATTAACCAAAAACAAATAATTTATGAAGGAAACAATTTTTGAACGTGGTTTGAGCTTTGTTTCTTCAGATTTTTGAACTTGTGCAGCATGTATACCTGAACTTGTGTGAATGACAAAATAACACATAGTTTTTTATGCTTTTTAAGATGAATTTAAAAAACATAAAATGGTGAACCTCCAGGGGTGTCGGTTTGGTGTTTGAAATGTAAGATGATCTCCAAAACACACACAAAGGTGAACTGAAAATTTTGGTTTTTTATGTATAAAAATACAAAAACATCTATGGATTTCACTCTTCAAAATGGGTTCAAGCACCGCTTCTAAGCAATACATCCGAGCTAGCGTCCATTCATCCAGCCCTCTCTGTTTCATCACTTGACAGGAGCAAACACGTACCTCGGCATCGACATCTTGTATAGGTGAATGAACAGGGATGGTTGCTGTGAACGGACAGGGGTGGTGGTTGTGTACTGGCCGCGGTGAGGTTGCATGGATGGAGAGGCGGTGGCCGTGGCGAACTGACTATGTGATGAAATGACAAACTAATATGCTCATAAATAGATTCGTCGATTACCAGCGATAGAGGAGGCGAACTCGAGGACGGCCAGAGCTGGTCCAGGGAGGTGGGAGGTCCAAGGTGGGAGGGGAAGCAGTCCGGAGGTGGTGAATCAGGGCGGCGGTGGAGGGGAAATCGGTGCCGTGGCCATGGAAGCAGAGGCGACGCCGACACACTGGTGGAAGGGGGATTGGGGCGGCGGCAGGGCGCTGCTAGGATGGGGCTAGGGGTCGGCGATGGGGTGCTTCTTGGAAGGGGCTCGGGGTGGGTGACAACGCGATGGTGGGAGGGGGCTCGTCGCGCCGGCGGCGCGGCGGTGGGAGGGGGCTCGAGGTGGGCGGCGGCGCGGCGGTGGGAGGGGGCTCGAGGTGGGCGGCGGCGCGGTGGTGGGAGGGGGCTCGTCGCGACAGCGACGCCTTGTGGGGAGGGAGCTCGTCGTGGCGGCCGCGAGCTGGTGGGAGGGGCTCGGGTGTCGGTGGGAAGCAGGGCTGGATCGGGGGCGCCGGTCGTCGTGGGTTGAAGACGATAGGTGTGGGGTGGAGCTTTTTTCCCCTTTTTGTTTTCGTGTCGGGAAGAATTGGGCGGGTGGGCTTCTTATGTTAGATTCGCCATTCCTATATAGGGCGCGAGGGTAACAAAATATTATTTTGTTACTAGTAACAGAATAGCTCTGTCCTATATATATATACACACACACATATACATATAGTGTTACTATTCATCACCCAGGGTGCAGAATAAGTTATTCTTCACCCGAGGTAATCTTACAATCATTTCATAATTAAATTACATTTGGAATTCAAATAGTTACATTCCTATTGATTCACTACATAAAATTTGACATAAGAAAATAAATATATAGGTCACAAGACTATGTTTTTACGTTTGTAATTTTACACAACATAAAATATTTTTTACGGTGATTATATATTTTCTTATGGTCTCTTTTTGCGTCGGAAAGAACACAAAACTTACGGGACGTAAAATTACGGTGCATTGATGCTAAAATAGAGGGGGGGTGAAGAATAACTATTCCTCACCCAGGGTGACGAATAGCGTGACCCTATATATATATATATAGTATTACTATTCATCACCCAAGGTGCAGAATAAGTTATTCTTCACCCGAGATAATCTTACGATCATTTCATAATTAAATTACGTTTCGAATTCAAATAGTTACATTCCTATTGATTCACTACGTAAAATTTGACATAAGAAAATAAAAATATAGGTCATAAGACAAGAAAATTTGCAGTTTATGTGTATTTTAAACTATGTTTTTACGTTTGTAATTTTGAATAACATAAAATATTTTTACGGCAATTATATATTTTCTTACGGTCCTTTTTTGCGTCGAAAATAAGACAAAACTTACGGAACGTAAAATTATGGTGCATTGATGGTAAAATAGAGGGGGGTGAAGAATAACTATTCCTCACCCAGGATGACGAATAGCGCTACCC